>NW_015167609.1:88537-94634 GCF_001447785.1 Gekko japonicus
TACACAACCTTTACAAATGAAAGGCCAAGAGTGGTGCTAAGATACTTTCTTACAGAACTTGGTAGTGGGTTGAAAGTCTTCATCTGCTGGTGTCTCTGTGAGATGTTGATGTCATCATTGTCTGGTCCCTCACGTGGTCTTTTGAGTGTCTTCTGCTTCAGGCTGTCATTTGCAGAGTCACTAGGATAATCATCATGGGACTTGGGTGCCTTCCTTGGCCTGAGTCCTATGGGTCTCTGGGTCAAGTTATAAGTGGGGTGCCCTGCTTCCCAAGAGTAAAAGGCAGCGCCTCTGGCAACAGAAGGTGGTTCTCTCTGGTTATTGGGGAAGTATCTCTCTTAGTAGGAAAAGACAGCAGCCCCAGAAAGCAGGCCTGGGGGGTTAATCTGGCCTGGCGGGGTTATTCTAGCCTAGGCCAGAGTAACCCCGGGGTTTCTCTGGCCAAGGGGTGAATGGGGGGGGTATTCTAGCCTAGACCAGAGTAACCCCGGGGTTACTCTGCCCGGGGGGTGAATCTGGCCTGTTACAGCCGGCCAGATTAACCCGGGGTTACTCTGGCCGGGGGGTTATGGCCTAGGCTAGAGTAACCCCGGTGTAACAGGCCAGATTAACCCCCCGGCCAGAGTAACCCCGGGTTAATCTGGCCGGCTGTAACAGGCCAGATTCAAGGCTAGGCCAGAGTAACCCCGGGGTTACTCTGGCCGGGGGGTTAATCCGGCCTGTTACACCGAGTTTAGCCTCAGCCGACTCAGTCGGAGCCAACCAGCCACTGCTTGTAACGTCCAGTGCAGATCTTCTGGGCTGGAGTCCAACCGGCTACCCAACATCATGCTAACAAGGTCAAACTCTGCACTCTCACTCAGAACAACAATTACAACACATCAAAACCAATATACCGAGGGGAATATTTTATCACTTACTAACTAAATGTAGTACTGTAGTGGGTAATGTAAAACAAAATATGTGTTATTTGTATATGTACTTTTCTTGTTATAATAATAAAAATAAATTTTAAAAAGTGTCTTTAAGAGCTGAAGCCAGAAAGTTTCCCACCCAGCACCCTTTCTAGCTACAACCCAGAGCCTTGTGATCCAGGAAGACATAACCGGCCATAGCAATCAATCAGTTCTGTATTTTCACTTAGCGACCTGATGAATGGTATTTGTCACATTGTATGTAATGTGGCATTAAAGCACTTAGGAGATCATATCAGTGTTTTACTCCAACTATAATGAATGTGTTGACTGTTTCCTTATAGACTGGGGGAAAGCATACAAATGTATGTGACAATGAATTCTCTTGTTTTCATACCATAATAGCACTGTGTACTTTGTATGTCTCTCTAGGCTTGCGTGTGTGTGTAAAGAAGTCCATTAAAGCTCTGATGACAAAAAAAAGGAATAGATAATACTAGCTGTGATAAGCTAACGGTCTGATTCAGTGTAAGTCAACTTTATGTGTTCATGATATACTTCTGGTTCATAAAACTCCCCCTCTCCTTTTTGAGGCAGAATTTAAATACTAAGCCATTTATACATTCACAGTATGGAGCTGCAACAGAACTCTGTCTACAGTTTTTTATTGGAGCTACTCTATCGGGATTTGATCCTATAACTAGAATTCCCAGCATGGACTTTACAAATGCTGGAAGATTGGGGGGGGTGTCTTGGGAGGGGGGTGTTTGGGGAGATGTGATGTTACTTTTGGATGTTTCTTCCCACTAGGGTTTCCTCCCCTAATCGCTATTGTGTTTACCATTGAGACCAGGGAAAATTCCTGTAAGCATCACTCCCTGGAAGACATTTTTTCTCCCACTCAAAGTCCCTGGGGGTAGGAAACTGGAATTGGTGGGTAAATGGGATGCCTATGTGCAAGGTTTAATGAGTGTTTGGCCAGCAGTTGCAATGGTTGGGATGGAGTGGCTTTATCTACTGAGAATATGTACACTGGGGAACAAGTATATGAAGAGTTTAAAGGGGGCACAGCTGAAAGAGATATCTTATCTCTTCCTTGAAAAAGCTGTAATTACTCCACTAGATAAAAGCTGTTAAATTTTCTGTAATAGAAATATTAAGACAAATTAAATACCAAGCTTATCTCTTCGCTGTGGTATCAATATTTTATACCAAACATCTGTTCTCTGTATCTCATCTCTGAACCACTTCTACCCTTTATCAGTGCAAGTGCAGCATTTCAAAGCAAATTAAACTAAACAGTTTGCACCTAATCACTATTTGATCACAACATGTAGAATGACACATATTGATCAGTGTGAGCCCTATTTTTCCCAATCCAAGAAAAAAAGTCTATGGGAGGAAACACTTGATTTGCAAATTTGTTCAGTGTAAAGCTCAGGCATGGTTAAAATGGGACAGATGTCAGGAATAAAAGACAAGATAAGTAAGCAAATGGAAGATAGAATATTAGAGTCTAGCACAAGAATGCAACATATTTATATGCTGAAAGCAAACAAATTGCTAAAGCAGATTCTCTATTGATTGATTACTGCTGAGTAGTTTCAGTTGGATTTCAAGCTAACCAATGTATTGGGACTAATTCCCAGGTCATTCTCCAAAGGGTGTTGCCTGTCTGCCACCGAGGAATGTATGTGTGCCTTTACCTTTGCCAGTCAAGTGAGGTAAACCCCCCTTCCACTGCTTGCTGAAGGGTAGGTTTACCCCTCCATAAAAGGCTTATTCAGTAGCCTATGAAAAATTTAAAATAACATTAATAACACTGGATAAAATAGAATGTCACCAAGAATTTTTGCCAAACAGAGTAGAAACATTTGTGACCTTGATAGACCATTGCCATTAATTTTGAGAATGGAAGGCCATCTTTAATACTTTCTGCTATAATGAAATTACCAGAGTCTAAATAGTAGAATCCCTCTTTATCTGAACTTTACTGATTAATATCTCCCCATCATTTAAAGATTAACATGCTGGTTAATTAAAACCAGCTATCCATTATTGTCCATAGCAAACCATGCAAAGAGTAGCCAATGACTGAAGAGCATCAAAATATTTATGACATAAGAAACTAGGGTGTCATAGGCTGATACAAAGCTGGATAGGAGAATGAAGGTCCTACAGACCTTTCTAATTTAAAAAATCGATTGAGAAGAGTCATAGTGTTCACAGAGAATGGTTTGTTCAACCCTTTCTTCTGTGCCATTTTCCTGATGTAAGTTGCTTCCACTGAATGTGTTATTTGTCACACAGTGATAGGTATAATAACAGGTTCCAGAATGTTGCTGCCCACTATAAAAATTTGTATATGGTTTCTTCCAACACCATGACCCTGAATTTCCCTCCCCATGGATACTTCTCTGTTCTAAAAACAAAAACAAAACTGTGGGAGACACATTTATGGATCTCCTTTGATTATGTCTAGTTTAGCTCAGAGATGGAATCTTAAATAGAAGATGTCTCAGAGAATTGTCTGTAGTAAAGAGCAGATCGATGACAAGGTCCATGAAAGTAAAAACATCAGGCTTCCTCTTCTCTGATAACTACACTTTAACCAAGAGTAGACTCAACTACTTTTTGCCAGGTAAATTAGAGAGAGAAAATCAGGGGAAAATGAGCTTTAATCTGTGATCAGACATATAAGTATTCAGAATTAGTTTGAAAAAAAGATAGCCT
This sequence comes from Gekko japonicus, assembly GCF_001447785.1. Taxonomy (NCBI): domain Eukaryota; kingdom Metazoa; phylum Chordata; class Lepidosauria; order Squamata; family Gekkonidae; genus Gekko; species Gekko japonicus. The sequence goes on from NW_015167609.1 coordinate 92,185, forward strand.
TTGCAATGTTTGCATTTAGAATGCCACAAATGTAGAAAGTTGTAAATGATCTAATCTAGCTGACTTTGGCAAACACACACCTAATTAATTTTCTGTTTTATTGCATGTTAACATCCACAGGAACCTAGATTATTTTATGAGAAACCTCAACATATACAGCCATCCAATATTAACATTTATTTTAAAAAAATCAATGTTTACACATTTTCCAATTTTTTTGTTGTTTTTATGTTTTATTTGTGTTTAACTTATGTCCTTATGTTGACTGTTCTTGGATGGTAATACATGAAATGAATGAATGAACAAATGCTTTTTTTCAGGTTGCCATGTTTTAGTTGTTATATTCAGCATCTCCAGGGTTATTTTTGGGGCAGAACGCACCAGAATGGCATTCCAGCTGCGTTCAATTTGGCCATGCTCCCTACTCCCAGCAGCCCTCCGGTGGCCTGACTGAGCAGCCCTCAGTTGGGCCACCGAAGCAAGAAGGTAAATTTTCCCGGCCTGATCGGGGGGGGGGGGCATAGGGGGTGGCTTAGCAAAGGCCAATCTGACAACTCCAACTATGTCCAAATCGATAAAGGAACCAGCCAGGTAAATATGAAGAACACGGCTAGGAGAGCACATGAAAAATGAGAAAGCCCACAAACAAGGATGAGGTTTTTAAAAATGAGGATTTACAGGTGTCTAAAGTATGGTAGAGTGGTGGAGGGAGAATCTGCATTAGTCAAAGTTCATCAGCTAGCCAGATGGCTACAAGTCAGCATTTTCAGCTTGAGCTGCCAGGCCTTGGAGTGCCAGAGGACATGCCTAAACAGCATGGTTGCCTTATAAAAGTGGGGAGAGGCCCCATGGTGTGGGCAGGAGTCATCTGTCCCAGGCCGTGCACAAGGCTCCCTCCCGTACTCTTCATACAAACCTGCTAGTGCTCAGCCGGGGGTTGGCATGTGGGCTACCGCATGAGTAAACGTCAGCCACTCCGGGCTTCCGCCGAGGTGGAGAAACAGCGAATGGGGAGGGGCAGGGCTGAGCTGACATTTGTCCTCCTCCCGTCAGCACCATGCTGCTCTCTTGTTAAAAGGGACTTGTTGCTTGTTCGCCTATTGAGAGGGTGGAGTGGGACAGTCACCAATGAAGAATCCTTCTTTGGTGGGGTTGCCGCCTCTTTCTCTTTAGTAAAAGGAAGTTTGATGAGTGAGGTGTGAGTAGTCTTCCTGGTGCGAGTCTCTACAGCCTGTGCAGCTCTTTAAAAGTATAAAAATCCTGGAAGGGGCAAAGGAAGCAAAACTAGCCCCCCAACCTGTGGCTTGGGAAGCCTCTGGAAAGGGCCGCAGGCCTCCTCTCCTTCATGGCTGCCTTTTGCATTGTCCTCTTCCTCCTCCTCAGCCTCTCATGTTGTCACCTCCCCCATTGTCATAATAGCTAGATGGACCCAAGGACCCCTGAAGAACCCTCACAGGGAGGGGAGGGGAGAGATTACCTGCTATAGGCTTGTATGCTCTTCAAGGCTTTAGTCTAGCTTTTGACATTATTTCAAGGGGCTGGTCTGAGAGTTAGCCAAGGCTTGAGGAATTCTGCTGTTGCGTTTGTGCTGTGCTGAACAAGGCTGACAGTCACAGGACTTGAGGTGGGAATAAATAAGCTCAGAGAGTGTTGTGTAATGAGAAGAGTAGAACAGACACATCTGTGTTTAACTGTAAAGTATTTATTCTTCAAATCAGGGGTCATTTTGTAGAAAAAGAGCTAGGGGGACTCATTAGCATAACTCATTAGCATATGCCACACCCCCTGACATCACCGGAAGTGTGTCCTCCACACAGTCGGCGGCGACCTCCAGCGGGCACCAGCAGGGAGCTCCAGGCCCCGCCCTCCTGCACCTCACCCGGGGGGATGGCGTCCCCCCGCGTCCCCCCCCAAATGACCCCTGCTTCAAATAAAGTATACAAGATCCAGCAAAACTTAAAATGAGTACAGAAAAGCAAACACCTATATCAATAGATTCAGGTAGGTAGCCATGTTGGTCTGAAGCAGCAGAACAAAATTTGAGTCCAGTGGTGCCTTTATGACCAACAAAGTTTTTGTTCTGGGTATAAGGTTTTGTTTTTTGGTTGGTCTTAAAGGTGCCACTGGACTCAAACTTATCTGCATCCTGATTGATTGATTCTGGAGTATGGCAGAAAATTGTAGCAAACTTGTCCAGAATGGAAAGCAGTCTGTCTCTGCTGACTCACTGTTTGCTAGCTGCTGTAAAGGTGCCAAACTACTACTAAATGCAGTAAGACTTAACAGGGGAAAGGGTTATATGTGAATTGTGCAGTAAAAAAAACCCCTAAATACAGATAGCCTAATGTGTAAATTAATGCTGCCTTGTCTGGTTACAGTTTGTTTTACAGTTGCGTTTTGGGGTATTTAGCCTTCTTGCTTTCCTTCCTTCCTTCTCTTTCTTTCCCTCT
>NW_015167609.1:94655-103433 GCF_001447785.1 Gekko japonicus
GCTGCCTCCCCCCCCCCCATAGCTAGCAATCCAAAACAGTCCAGTGGCACCTTTAAGACCAAGGTTTATTCAGGTACAAGCTCTCCCTCCTCTGTGAGGGCAGATCTGCATTGTCAGGGGTGTGGCCTAATATGCTAATGAGTTTCTGCTGTTGTGTGTGGCCTATTATGCTAATGAGTTCCTGCTGGGCTTTTTCTACAAAAAGAGCCCTGACTCTGTGCACTGAATTAATTTCTTAAAATAAAATATCCTTATATCCCTTGCATGAGAACAGATTAATCCACCTCTACAGATTTGAATTTGTGTGGATTATAAAAAACACATTCTATTATATTCTGCCTCAACCAGGGACAAATTTCCTATAGAAAAAGGCCAAAGCAGGAAATCTGACTTCAAAACTAGTTTGTTTAAGCAAACAAATAGTCTAGCTGTTTTATGTATTATATTTTAAGTGAGCTGTAGATTTACATTTGTAGGTAACCAAATCTGGTATTCTGAAGCTGACGGAATATAGAACAGCTCTAAGAAGTGAGCATGTTTTCTACTAGTGGGCAGAATCTGTGTGACGCTTGGTGGAATATTTCAAAATGTTCTCTGCAAAATTTTAGTGTGATAACGTGCCATCTTTGACAGATCAGTGAAGACTGAATGTGCTTGAATTAATAAAGGTCAGGATCATCAACACAAAGAAATGCTTTGTTACATGTCAGCAACCCAAGAGAAAGTAAGTGTAAGTGTGTGTGTGTATGAAAGGGAGAAAAATGGACACCACTGATGCTAGCTAGATTGTAGAAAAAGATTGTATATCATGATTGAGTCACAAATCTAAAATGTTTATAAGCAAGAATGTCCAATTACTTCAGCAGAGTTTTGTGCTCTTCCAATCTATAGGGTTAGATACCCACAGTTTTCTTTTTCAAACAACAGATGTACATATAGGTTTCTCTGCTCTTACCAAAATCTAGTTTTTCTTCCATGATTTCTTGTACCATAGAGATGAAGATAACACTCAAAAGCTGTTTAGTTTGCTTCAAATTTTGATTTTGTTGCTTCCTTGTGAAAAGTAAACACAAGAGTATTTATTTTCACACTTTTCTCACACTGCATTTTTCCTGTTAAATTAATGTATTTTTCAACACTATTTTTGCATCCATTGAATACATAAAAGGAACATAAGATATAAAGATAAATGTGGTATAAAAATGATCTAAAATAAACCAAAAGGTTCAATGAAAAAAGACGTGAATTGAAATCAAGAAGAAATGAATGCCGGGTTATCCTTAATTGTGCAGCAGTTGTTGTTGTTCAGTCGCACAGTCAAGTCCAACTCTTCATGACCCCATGGACCACATCACGCCAGGCCTTCCTGTCCTCCGCTGTCCCCCAGAGTGTGCTCAACTTCATGTTCGTTGCATCGATAACACTGTCTAACCATCTCATCCTTTGCCATCTCCTTCTTTTTTGACCTTCAATCTTTCCCAGCATCAGGGTCTTCTCCAGTGAGTGCTCCCATCTCATTTGGTGTCCAAAGTATTTGAGCTTCAGCTTCAGTATCTGGCCTTCCAGGAAATAGTCAGGGTTGATTTCCTTTAGGATTGACTTATTTGATCTCCTTGCAGTCCAAGGGACTCTCAAGAGTCTTCTCTAGCACCATATTTCAAAAGCATCTATTCTTCAGTGCTTTGCCTTTCTTATGGTCCAGTTCTCATGGTCCAGCTCTCACAGCCATACATTACTACTGGGAATATCATCACTTTGATTATACGGACTTTTGTAGCCAGGGTGATGCTGTCTAGGTTTGCCATAGCTTTCCTCTCAAGGAGCAGACGTCTTTTAATTTCACAGCTGCAGTCACCATCTGCAGTGATCTTGGATCCCAGGAACATGAAGTCTGTCACTGCTTCCATGACTTCCCCTTCTATTTGCCAAGGAGTGATGGGACCAGATACCATGATCTTATTTTTTTTGATGTTGAGTTTCAAGCACAATTTCAAGCAAAATTTTGTGCTCTCCTCTTTCATCCTTAGCAAGAGGCTCTTTATGTCCTCTTCACTTTCTGCCATTAGAGTGGTATCATCTGCATATCCAAAAAAGAGCCTTAGCTGCAGGAGGAGCTCAAAACATCTGAAGTTCTCTTGATTGGCTTGACTGGTATCCAGGTTCAGGCAGGTCAGATACAAGATATAAAGAGTACAGTCAAAACATGGTCTAGGGATCAAAGCACAGGCATTCAGTAGTCCAAGTGTCAAAACCAGCAGAGTAAATCCAAAAGGCACAAGTCAGATCATAGTCCAGGAGGTCAACCAAGATTCAGAACAAGGCAAGAGACAATGCCATATTCACAAGGATTTCAAACACATTGCTTCCACACTAGCTCATCCTTTTCTGGCTGCTTTTATTTGGAAAAGCCTGCTGAGTCATTCAGTGACAGGTGCAAGTAATCAACCTGCTGAGTCATCCAGGTACAGGTGTAACTCATCTATGGCTGTAAGCTCTGATCTTGTTGTGACTCAAACTCAAGAGGTTGACCAGTGCTGAACTGCCAGCCATGCACTATGGCACTGGTCCTGCATTTCTCTCTGGGGCCGTCTTCTCTGATTTTTCAAGGGCTTTCAAGAGTATGGCATACTGGACTTGGTCCGAGACTCTCCCTCTGCACATATTCCTTGTCTGTTGAGTCTTCCTGCAGCATCCAAAGGCTGGGGCCGGCTTCCCCTTTCTCTTCTTCACCCAAGGAAGAATCAGCAGGCAGACCCACAACAAGTGGGAAAACTTTGTAAACTTGATCTGGGCTCTTTGCAGCATTTGGATACAATATCTTGCTTTTACCCAAAGTCTGTAAAAAAAAAATGAATGTGGCAAAAAAGGAAGATACAAACTCAAAGTGGCATTGCTTCATTTAAAAACAAAAACAAAACTTGATGCAAATTCTTTAATATTGAAGGATAAAGCTAGTAATTTGGAAATCAATGGGAAATTCATTTCCAGGTCGAATGCATACCCCATCCAATCAATGGGAGGAAACTTTTATAAAAGTAATTGTACCCTTCAGGCATGGCACACTCCTTCCAAAGTTTCAGTAGACAGGCTAATGTTTTTCTTATCATATAAGCTTATTTCCTGTAATACTCAGGCAGGTGATGATATGTTTTTCAATAAGAATGAAGTATGTTGCTGAAGGGATCTAAGTCCTGCCTCTTCTATGGCTTACTTTGCTGAAATCCAGTACTTCTAGTCTTTATGCTTGGTAATAATTCTGAAATTATATGTGAGTGAAGTGTTTCCCTTATCCCTGCAGGTTAGGCAAGACTGCCTATGCGTAGTAGTCGGGTGTCAATAGTTTGAATATCTGCCTCTGTTTTCTGCACAGTCTGTAACCCTGCCTGTATGCCAGCTCCCATCAGTGAAGAGTTCTCATCTGTTCACCACAGGACATCATTGATTTGCACTGCCTACCAATTGCCAGGATGAAAACCAGAACTTTACTTTTCCGTCACTCCACCAAACAACATGTGCCCAAATAACATGATACTGAGACCATCTACACACCACGGACACTAAGGGAAAAATCCTAAGCAAGTCGACTCAGAAGTAAATTACATGTTATTCAATGAGGCTTAATAACAGGAAAGTGTCCTTAGAATTGCTTCCTAAGCTCCTAAAACAAATAAGACCATAACAGGGAAAGAACAAGAGAACAGTGGATTGATGACAATTTTTATGGCTCTCCTGTTACAATTATGTGTACAAATTATGGTAATTGCTCTTTATCTACTGTGGAACCATGCATAGAGGGAAAACGTATCAGTTACATTGTCCTGGTGCACAGATCTCCGGGGTTGTGTAAACTGTGTTCATACTCAATGACATTCTGAGCAGCTTGTGCAAGAGTTTGTGCTCCCAGCAGCCAATTATTGTTCACCCCAGTGGAAATTAAATTGGACAGAACCATACATAAGGTGAGGGTCTGTAATGTTGTCCTGCAACAACAGCATTATAGTATCCATATTGGATATCTTATTGTGCCATCCCTGTTCATAGCTTTTCTAAAAACTAAAGGATGATGTATTAACACATCTATTGGTGCTATACATTTAGATAAAGCATTTGTAAAAGACACTAGCCATTGCACATTAAACTGCTATATCATGTTGATTCATGTAATACATGCCTACAAATGAATGATCTGTAGTTAAATGCCAAGTAAGAGCTAATTAGAAAATTGGCTTGTTCCATAAAAGTCATATACTGATATAACATACATGGTTTTGTGATGTGCCACTTGCAAAATAGATGTAACATAAATCTCAGGTAATTAATTTTTATAATGGTTACTTTCTATTAGCCTGAGCCCATTAACTGCTGCATTAATTTTGTAAGCCAGTCCACTATAAGAAACACGTGCAAAACCTACCACTACCCTAACCATTCCACTGAACCAAAAGGTTCAATCCTTCCTCCAGCTTCACAAGTCTACCTCCAGCAGAAAAGCCACAAGTTGGTGAAAGGCTCTTTATGACAAACATCCTCCAGCCTAAGGCTGGATCCACATCATTATGTTATTTACTGGTAGCATGCGTTGGGCCATGTGATGGACTGCACTTAAAATCTTATCAGCACCATGTAAACAAGTAATGGACTGTGAAGGGTCAATTCCTCACTCAGCCAGAGAGCCTTAAGTGACAGGCTTTGCCAAGGAATCAGATTGGACAGCATCAGCTGAGAAGAGAAAGACTTGAGAGCTGAATGCTGAGAAATTCAGTCTGAATTCATCCCTGACAGAGCAGTTCAACACAGATGGAGTAATGGGGAGGTTCACAAGGAAGAGCAGGTAGTTAGGTGAAGACTACCATTCAAACCAAGGAAAGGGGATAGATCTAGTGAGAGGAATTTCCCGACCCAGTTAATCAGGGAGACAGCTCTGGAGAGCTGAGAGATCCTTGGCCTGGTGTGGTTAGAGACTGCATTGTGAAATCTTAAGAGTCAGTTAAAACTCAAGAAGAGTACTGATGTGATTAGAGAAGGGGTTTGGGTACTGGATAGAGTGTCCCAGCCTTCTGTAAATCAAAAGAGTCAGTGAATATCAAAGAAAATATACTGGAGTGTTTGGGAAACATTGGAACAAAAGCCTCTCATAATAAAGATTTTTAGTCACTGTGAATAGCTTTAAAAACTCTCATTCGCCTAAAACATGAACTGTAGTCTGGTCATCTACTGATTTTTACTTCAGAGATTTATTTGAGTTACCTCAAAAATTTTACCCCTGATTTCACCTGACCTTTTCCCCTCTATGTTGAATAAAATATTTCATTATTTTTAAACTTCCAAAAGTCTTGAGTGCCATTTCCATTGTTTAAGTTAAAGGAGACCCTTGACCCTTCCCTCAGGTTCCCGGACTGAGCCAGCACTAAAATATCATACTGTGGCAGGATGGGGCAGCCAAAGTACTTCAGGAAAGAAGAAAAGAGATGACTAGGGTAGCTCAGTCCCAAAGGGAAAGAAAAATGGAGGGAAAATCTTGTTTCTGAGGGAGGGTAGTGGATGGGTGTGTCAGAGACCCCAACTGTGTGTCGACATTTGCATGGTTCTAGTGGTTTTGCATGAAGTGGTTTTATCACTTTTGATCTGAACTTTAGCCACTGTGGATTATGAAGGAAGCCATTGTAGTATGTATTTCTTAGTTTTTCTCTCCCAGGCTGCGTTCACACGGGCAGTTTAATCCACTGTTGCCCCACCTCAAATTAAGCCAGGTTATTTTGTGGCAGAGAATCCTGACCAGACTCACCCATTTTAGTATGCTTCAATGCTGTTTTACCCCTCCTTGCATGACCAAATGGCAGAAAGCAGGGATTTTTTTAGAATCAGCTATTTTTTTAGAAGTTTGCCCTTAGGAGCATGCCCAGAAGCACTCAGCATGCTGGGATATGGAGTTCATGGGGCTGTCAGCCTTTGTCTTTTAATATTAAGTCCACAGAGCAATCACACAAGTGGTGAAGAGACTGCTGGTAAATGGAGTCCACTGCCATCCTCCCTCTAATCTTTTCCATTTACCCCTTCCCCAAACAATATTAAAAAACTGCAGAAAAGGGGTGTCTTTAAGAGTTTTTCAAAAGAAAATTAGGTTTTGAGCAGCCCCCCCGGGGGGGGGGGAGAGAGGTGCATATATACAGTCATGCGATCCTCGCCAATGGGGGGAGGGTGGCCAGAAAGCAAGAGCTCAGTGAGACCTGCCTGACTGCTTGGCTGCACAGCAGAGTGACTAGACGACAGGAAATCTATTTTTGAAGCGGCCCAGACCAACAGGACTGGACTTTATCAGGTATTTTAAAAAACGGGTTAAGGGGAGGGGGAAATGGAACTCACTCAGGCACGACAGACAGATGTTGTTGTCTGATCATGCACTTTAAATCCATAAGGGAACAGCAAGGGGAATGGATCAAATTGCCTGTGTGAACTCAGCCCCAGAGAAAACAGCCTGCGCTCTGCCAATATGACCAAGATATCAGCCTACTGTACTTTATATGCTGATGCTACTAACGCCTTGCCATCACTATATGATCTGTATTAGCACTTTATGATGTGTTTTTGATTCTCTTTATGATTCTCTGTTTTCTGTTTAATAAATTTTATGTAAGCCGCCCTGAGCCTGCTTCGGCAGGGAGGGTGGGATATAAAATAAATAAATAAATAGCTTCAGAAATGGGATTTGACATCATAGATTCATGCAATAAAGCAGTGTAAGAAAATATTTTATTTTATTTATGCAGGGGTCATTTCCTGCAGGAGCACACAAGAGCGTAGCTCCGGCAGTAAGAAGCCCATGCAACAAGCCCTGCCCCCTGCTCCCAGCAGCCCTCAGTCGGGCCATGAGGAGCAAGAAGCAGCCAGGTAAGTTGCAGAGTCTCCCCCCCGGCCCGCCTTCAGGTACAAGCTCTCCGTCATCTGTGAGGGCAGATCTGCACGTTCCCCCCTCCATAGCTAGCAATCCAAAACAGTCCAGTGGCACCTTTAAGACCAAGTTTTATTTAGATACAAGCTCTCCCTCCTCTATGAGGACAGATCTGCATGTCCCCCCCCCCCAATAAAACCCAATAGCTAGCAATCCAAAACAGTCCAGTGGAGCCTGAGCAGTGGGTGTTGCCTTCTGACACACTTCGGGTGATGTCAGGGTGTGTGGCATATGCAAATAAGTTATGCTAATAAGTAGTGCTAATGAGCTCCTGCGCCTCTTTTTCTATGAAATGACCCCTGTATTTATGTAAGGATGGATCCATTGAATGTGGATACAAGGATCATGGATATATCTCTCCCCCCCCCCCTAGTAATAGACATTTCTAACCCTGGGAACGTTCATTCCTGGGATTTTGGAACCCATATGAGTCAGGGGCCTACACTGAAGAAAGGGAAGGGGCACAGTCTCTCTTTTCTCCCACTTGCATCCATGGAGCTCCATTGACAAAAGAAGCAAGAATAGCAATTTGTCTCTTTACTCCTCCAAACTGCAGCTGCTTGTCTCACATGATTGTTATTCTCTATGGATCCCACAGTCTCCAGGAACCAACTTACCCATGTTCAGTAAAGAACAGCAGGGGTAAGGGGAAGAAGGGAACAATCCACATCAATTAGCACCTTCCAGTGACAATTCATGAGATCAACTCAGTGCGCATTTGTCTTTTTCAGCTTTTGCTAAATTAGAATGGACATGTAAGATAACTGTGTTTTGATTCCAAATGAATGCTCAGTGATTCAAGTGGCACAGAATGATGGTGGTCTCATATTGGTTCTGAGGTTCAAGCATCTTCTAATTAGATTTGCAAAACAAAAGCTGTTTCCCGGTTACTTGAGGTATCAGAGGTATGATGACCACAATAGCTTTTGATTAAATAGGAAATATTTTGAAGAAACATTTACAAAATTTGGCTTAAACAGTTTGATGTGAATGACAAGATATAATATCAAAATGGAGAACAGACAGAGCTCCCAACAGCTGTAGGGCAAATAAACCTTTACCTCAATAACAGCTGAAATACAAGGGTTCCTCTTTCTGCAGTACTTACAAATGTACAAGAAATTCAGAGGTTTTTGCCCCCCAAGCCAGAATAACGAGACAGACAACAATGTTGGGTACTAACGGGCCACTTTATTAACTACCATAAAACATAACGGCAAATACAGACGGGATAACAGAATTGCGGCATGGCAAGGCTACGGGTCAACCGACCCTTCCCTCGCCATCATGGTCTAGGGCGAGCACCCAGCTCCGAAAGCAAGGCAACTAATTGCCTTCCCTCCGGCCAGCACGGCTAGGGTAATTGCCGGGGACAACCCCCCCCGAGCCGCGAGGCTCAAAGGGAAGCAAATCCCAGGCAAACCCTTAGGTGGTCTGCTTTCCCCGCCCCGGGCCGCAGGGCCCAAAGACTGTACCGACAAGACCCCTACTCCCAAACGGGTTATACGCCGGTGCTCACCGTGCCGCAATCTGTTTTGAATAACAAAACCTGCCAACTAAAGTGACCGCCTATTTATAACTCCACCACACCCCTCAAAAAACCCTCGCTACAGCTACAGTTCAAAGTAGGCAAAAAACACCCCCACCTTGAGCCAATGAGGAAGAGGGTGAAAAATTCCTACTTGGCCCCCAACAGGACGACCAGCAAATGCCTGAACTATAAACTGGGCGGGAGGGTGGGCCGAGTGCGACGCTGCGACTGAAGGGGGGGCGAAAGGCCGGCTCGTACAACCTCCGGCCCCGCCCCCCGTTAGCCCCGGACGTTGTCC
>NW_015167609.1:103851-105350 GCF_001447785.1 Gekko japonicus
CAGGAACAGGTCCATCCCCTCGTCCGACAGGTGAACCCCGTCCTCACGAAAGAGATGGACCTTGTGAGCCGTTATGCTAGGATGTGCCAAATAAACTCCTAGGCCCCCTTCAAGCGCCCTACAAATTTCACGGTTAGCCTTTCGGCGCGCCTTGTCGATGGCTAAAGGATTACCGGACCCTCGCCATACAAGGCGTGGAACCATCGCCGACCAGATAATAATCGTCTCCGGCCACCGCTGCTTAATCAGCCGCAGATCAAACTGTGCCTGTAATATGAGGGCTTTACCTTTTATCAAACCAAGGTCATTGCCCCCTAAATGAATCACCAAAACGTGCGGAAAGGGTCGCACCCCTCCTTCAAATAACAACTGCATCAAGCCAGGCCACTGCAAGCCTCTGCGGCCACGCCATTCAATCGATGCCAACCGTCCCAAGCCCAACTGTGAGCCAATGGGTGTTCTCTTGGCTCGATGCGCCGCCCAAAAAACATAACTATGGCCGCATATGAGGACTCGCTTTCTCTCCACCCGGCCAGCGTAACCTGAAACGAAAAACCAACATTAACAGAAGAACGCCATAGTAACCTAGAGACCAGCCATTGGGCGCAAATATGATTTATAGGCCGCCGACCGCCAGCGACCTAAGCGTTGAATTACCCTCGCCGGGTATCCCATTGCCGCAGCTGTAGAGGCCGCCCCAATCCTGAAAGAATGGGAACAAAAACGCACCCCGGCTAGCCCCAACCTGCTTAAGGCCTGTGAAGTAACCGCCCAAAATTGGTGCTTCGTTAAAGGTGATCCATCCTGGTGCTGAAACAGAACACCTTCGCCAAACCCCCGTAAGGCGATGAACGCAGCCAAGGCTGAAACTGGGCATAGCTCCTTTTCAGCGCAGGAACCCAGAGAAATAACCGTACCCCGCCGGTGCTGGTCTGTCTTAGAGCACCGCAACGTAAGAAGGGCCCTGTTCCCTTCAAAACGTACATCACTCGCCTTAAGGGCGCGACCCGACCTGTCACCCTTGGATTGGGCCACAAGCTCCCCAATTCGGAATGCTCCAAAAAATGCGACCAGGGCCGCTGCATGAAAAAGACAAGCCTCGAAGTTAGAAGAACAGATGACTCCCAGCTAGCTTGCAAGCCTCTAAGAATCCTCGGAGAAATTGGCCGCCTAGTATCCGACCGGGCCCCCGTCTCCCTAGACCAGCCTTCCAATGTCTTACGAACTAGAAAATCGCCCGTGCTGTCCGAAAGCCCCCACGCCTTACTGGCATGTGCCAGTGCCGAAAGCATTCCCTTAATGGAACCCACCGCTAAACCCTTCCTACGCATGGAAACACAAAAATGTAATAGGTGGTCCAACGGCACTGGCCAGAGCTCCGCATACCCTACCTCTCTCCTGAATTGTTCAAATTGGCGGACCGCACGGTCATATGCCCTCCTTGTGCTTGGAGCTATGGACAAACCAATTGCCCGGTGGACCTCTGCCCTCCAAGCGAC
>NW_015167609.1:108985-115988 GCF_001447785.1 Gekko japonicus
GGCCGCGCGACAGGGAAGGCCTGCGGCCGCACAACCCCCTTCCCGCAGAGGGGAGGAACCCAAGGCCCGCCGCCGAACCACTCAGGCAGCCTGCGGCTGCTGCCCGTCTCCCCCGCTCCCGGGAAAAAGAAGCCTCTCCCAAGCGGCCCGGCTGCCCTGTAGCAGCAGCCTCCGCCGCCGATCGCCGCCTCCGAGCTTGCTGCCGCTGAGAGGCCGCCGCCGCCGAGATCCCTCGCCGCCGCCGAGAAGTCTCCCCCGAACTCGCTGCCGCCGAGATCCCTCGCCGCCGCCTCGGAATCGCCGCCGGAGGCCCCACTCTACCCCCCCACTGCACGCGGTGCAAGAGGAGCTCGTGGAGCTCCGTCTTCTCCGAGTGCGACGCTGCGACTGAAGGGGGGGCGAAAGGCCGGCTCGTAAAACCTCCGGCCCCGCCCCCTGTTAGCCCCGGATGTTGTCCTGCCTCTCCTTCAGGGCGGCAAAGACGGCCCGTCGAGGCACGCCCCTTTTAGGGGCGGCCTCCACCGGACCGGATTCTCATGTTTTTGTTTGTTTTGTTTTACTGGAGTGACAAGTGGTTGAATCAGCTTCACAACAGCAAAACCTGTGGCTATTATTATCTGATTATCTAATACCCAGGATCTCAGAAGAGGTCAAGGAGAGATATAGGAACTGAACCTATACAATGCCCATTTGTATCCAGCCATTCAGTTGCAAAGAATGCAACCAATGACCCAGGGAAAAAAACATGGGCTTTAAGAAGTGAGCTGGGAAGGAAATGTTTATGTTACTTCTCATAAGCAAAAACATTAAAGAAAAATAACAGCCCAACAACCATTTTTTGTCTTGTGGCTTCTCCTGAGTGAATACTTTCAGGTACTCTTAATTTATGAGTTAGATAATTGCTTCTTTCTTTTCATCAAAAGTTGGTGGACATTCACTACAGTGGAAAAACACCCAGAAATACCATCTCAAATAACATATGGGGATAGTGAGGCACTTGCATAGCTGAAGTAGTTCAAGAGTGGGACTGCCATGAGTCCATGATAGTAAATAGGGATGGGCATGAACTGGCTCACAAACTAAAGTTCATGATGAATTTTGGGCAGCTTGTGCTTCATGAACAGACGTTTGTGGCAGGTCAACCGGCATGAACTTTCAAGTGGTTCATGGTGGTTTGTAAATGGATACATTTCCAGACAGACTGCCTTTACTCAATCAAAATATTTAGCAAACTTCAAAGCAACAGGGGGGTGAAACTTGGAAGGCATGTATAGGAACACCAGGGGGAGGTCCCCTGTGAATTTGATGTGTCTAGCTTTCATAGGGTTTATTTTATACACTCTTGTACCTCTATACACTCCTGAATCATTTCTCATTTCCCCAGAAAACACTTCCTCGGGCACCTTCGGGGGGGGCATAAATCTGATCCTCGCCAAACCTGGAGGACAGGTAGAGGAGAGTTAGCCAGAGATCTCCTCTGAGCTTGGTGTCTCTAGTATGTTGGTGGGGGGCATTCCACTGCATCACGAACCTCAAAAACAGAACCATTTTTGGTTGATGGGTAAAAGTTTGTGATGGTTCATAGTTCACAAACTGGGCATGCAATGAACCACAAACTGAACTGCATTTTCCTGGTTCATGCTCATCCCTACTAGCAGGGGTCATTTCGTAGAAAAAGAGCTAGGGGGACTCATTAGCATAACTCATTAGCATATGCCACACCCCCTGACATCACCGGAAGTGTGTCCTCCCCACAGCCGGCGGCGACCTCCAGCGGGCACCAGCAGGGAGCTCCAAGCCCCGCCCTCCCGCACCTCACCCGGGGGGATGGCGTCCCCCCACGTCCCCCCCCAAATGACCCCTGCCTACTAGTAAAGATATGGAACAACCCACAGAGTTATGATAGCTTTAGTGTGAAGCCTACCTTAACTTTTTATCTTTCTGTTAAGGGAACATATTACAATTTATCAGACATAACTCAGGGGTAAGCTATGTGGTGACTGGGCATTTTAGTTGTATAGATACTATATATGTTCCCTTTAAACATGTCTCTGTATGAGAGTGGACATACTCCTCAAATGGAGTCTATGTTCAGAAATCAGGCTCAGAAATCCAAGGAAAGATTCCTTTTCTCTGCATCCTCTCACTCTTAGAGGTCCTAGGCAGCACAGAAATCCAAAATGGGGAAAAGCAGGATTGCATGTCATGCATTATATAGAGATCCAAGCAGCTCTCGTAACAAGGATAGTGCCTGAGGCAAATGAAAGCTTATTTTAAGGAAACATACTGTCCACAAAAAGGTCGACTGGTAGCAAGAACAGCCTGTTATGTCTGGATATGTGCAATTTTCCACTCAGGTTTAACTGCTGCTGGTGCTAGTAGCCAGCATAAGGAAGCATGCCTGGACTTGTCTGGCAAGCCACCTAGATGGAGCTTGAAGCCCCAGAATAAAGGAAGGCAGGATCCTGGAACCTGCCTGTGGATTGGCCCCTGAGGGCAGCCAGCCAATCTGGAGCTTGGAAGCCATTTGAACTCACCAATTGCATGGGGGCTTGGAGTGGCTTAGGTGCATATAGTTAGGGCAGTTGCCCCATGTAAAGCATTCCTGTTGAGATGCAATAAACTGCTGCTTGTTGAAATCACTATGTCTTCACCTCTGCCATGTTAAACCCACTATTTAACACAGCCTATTGAAGTTCAGCTACCACGACTTACATTTGATCCTGCTTTTTGTATTCAAGGTCTGTTTTTTGTTCTGTTCTGCCCAGAAACTAGTTTACTTGCTTTTGTGTTCAACATAGAGAAAATGCAGGTCTTAGACATCAAGGGGGGGGGGAGTTGCAAAATGCGGTGTGGTGCCAGTGTTCACGTTAGTCTCCTCAGATATCTCAAGAGGGGACCCCAGTATGACATCCATGGATGACATGGTGCCCACCAACATATTTCCTGGTGCCCACCAAACATTTTTAGAAAGTTGATGAAGTCATGTGGGACTGTAGCCCAGCAGGACTTCTGACTGGCCACTGGAGCTGATTTGCTGCATGGATTAAAGTAAGGTTGTTCAGGGGGCAGCTACTAACGTGCTGTTGATTTTATTCTCTCTCATTTCACTTGCCTGGTGTATTTTTTAAATCACTCCTCTTCTCTCTGCACTTAGGCTTTTTATGTGTGGTTTGCTGTATTTCCTATGGTAGCCATTTTATGGTTGGTTCTGCCCCCAATGGCAGCCACTTTGTGGTTGCACCCATCACCCGGTGTCAGAATTCCAAAGGTGCCATAGGCTGCAAAGACTGCAGACACCCTGGGCTACAGCATATGTAAGCACATGTAAGATCTAAGTGCATGTGTGCAGGCCATTTAATCTCATTCCATGAAAGTTACAAGGATATCTTGTTCTGTTTCCATGTTTAAAGAGTTGTGTATCCCATCCTATGACACAGTTCATTTTCTTCTAGTAAAGAAGTAGATATTTGTGAACACTTGTCACCAAGCCATGTGAATTTAAGTTGATTGAACAGTGTATCACAAAAGCACACATCTATTTTAATTTGTTGACACAGCAGGGTGTTCTAGTTCTAGTTTGTAGTCTGCAGTTTTCATGTGAGCAATGCATCTATTTATCTAACAGTATTCCTAGCAAATAAATGCATGAAATGCTAGGAATAAATAATAGTTCTGGTTTGGTAATTTATTTATAAACAGGTCAAAATTTCTTTAAGGATTCTGAAAGCACACAGTCTTTGCTGTTATCCACTGTCTTACTTACTCATTTATTTACTATAGGGCAGCCTATATGACAAAGACCCATTTCACTGAAGGAAAACACTTCATCATTTGACTGATAACAAATAGGCATGCCAAATGCTCTCTGAAGAGACTTTGTAGTTTTTAAAATCAATACTCATCCTTGCAAACCCTTTAAACAAACAGTTGCTACTTTCAAAACATGCACAAACTAAACTGACAGTGGATGATTTCTTGATATTCACCATTTAAATACACTAAACAGGATTATATAGTAACTAGGAATAAGGCCCGTTGTGGAAATAAATACAATGAGCTCTAGAAAGAGGCTCTGGGAGAGTGCCAAAGCCTTGGGCACTCAGGTCAATGTGCTGTGGCGATCTCAGCAGGGTATAATGGCACAGAGTCCAACATTTTCTCCAGAGGAACTGATCTCTGCTACCTGAAGAGCAGTTGTAATTTTGAGTGATCTCCAGCCCTCACCTGGAGATTGGCAACAATTGTTACCCAGGAAGAAATGGCTGGTTGGGAGGGTGGAGTCTATTGCATATAACCTGTCTGAGGTTCCACCCCTCCTCAAACTTCACCCTCTCCAGGTTCCATCCCTCAAATCTCCAGGAACCCGCCTGGAGTTGGCAACCCCATCTCCTTCCTAGCCAATCATCAACCTACCTTTATTTCCCCCTCACTCTTCATATTTCCATTTCCAACACACACACCTGCAGCCTCTTCCGTGCTCTAAAGTCCTGACTGCCACAGAGTCCACCATTTTCTCCAGGGGAACTGATCTCTGCCATCTGAAAAGCAGTTGTAATTCTGAGTGATCTCCAGCCCTCACCTGGAGATTGGCAACAATAGCTTCCCATGAGGAAATGTAGCCTTTCTCTGCAATGGGGACCAAAACAGCTTACATCATTTTCCTCTCCCCCTTTTGACTTGCACAACAACCCTGTGAGGTAGGTTAGGCTGAAAGTCTGTGACTGGTCCAAAATCACTCACTCAGCTTCTACAGCAAGAACTTGGATCTAGCAGACCCTGCTCTGAAGCACTGACTGCTATGCCTAGGGCAGCCAACCTCCAGGTGGAGCCTGAAGATCACCAGGTATAACAACTGAACTCCAGACAACATATCCCCCCCCCCCCGGAGAAAATAACTGCTTTGGAAGGTGGGCTGTATGGCATTCTGTTCAGCTGAGGCTTTTCCCTTCCCCAAACCCTGGCTTCTATAGACTCGACCAGAAAATCTCCAGGAATCTTCCTACCTGGAGCTGGCAACCCTAGTCAGGACTGGCCCCAATGAGTTCCTCACAAAAGCCTGCAAAGGCTTGCTTGCCTACTATGCCAAAATGGGCTCCAGTTTACAACTTGGCTGTTTGCCTCCCAACCTTGTCCCGTGGGCGTATCTCACTTCTTAAGTTCACTGCCACCACTTATGGAATCATCACTGCCTTCTTAGAGGGACAGTGAGACCTCTCTGGCCGAATCTCCCTATTTGGAGATGGAATCCCCAATCTTTGGGGGATCCCTGTAAAGTTGGCAACCCAAGGGTCTGGCCTTTCCTTGTTCCCCTGGGCTACCCACTCCATTTGGTATTGTGCAGAGTGGGGGAGACTATGTGGTCTGAGCACAACACAGATTAGTAGCCCAAATTAAAGAATTTATTTAACTATTTACACAGTTATGGAGAGCACACACACTGTAGAAGTAAGTACACAGTATGAACCAACAGGACATAAATCAACAGGGGTTAAACACAATCCTCTTTCTCTACACACAATAGTCTCTACCTCTGGAGGTTGTGGGTTCACCTGTACCTGTAGCCCAAGAGAGCAAGGAAACTTCCATTCATTCCCCAGTCCAGCCGACTGTGGAGTGGCTGAATTTCTGCTGCCTCCCAGGGACGAAGACTGCCTTGGGTCAGTTCCTGTTTTCCTGCACTTTTTGGCCTTGGGGCAGCTGAGAACTGTAGGCCAGCAGATGAGGAAGCCCCATTCAACCCATTGAGTGATACCCCTGCAGGCCCCTCTCTGGAACTACAGCTCAATTAAACCTTATGAAGGAACATTTTAAACAAACCACAGACAGCAGCCATCTTACAAACTCAGGTAACTGCCATTTCGTGACACCTACCAACAGCCACTGAGGGAACAGTTAGTACCACACAGGAGGCTAACCAGAAAAGCATCTTCGTCAAGAGAGAAAGCCATTTGACAGTAATTCTGACAGGGCACAGTGGCTGAAGGGGGAGTGAGCAGGGAAGAAGAGCATACCCAGCACCTGGCCAATGGCACGTGAGTACTCTTGAGTAGCGGCTGACGGGCCAATGGCTGAGGGAGAGCATGGAATCTTGCCACCCCAAAACAGGATTATTATATAAGAGAGATATTGGTTGTCTCTCTTGGCCATCAGTTTCAATTTGAGAATTCTGGCTTCTGAGATCTGAAGTTATTATATGTACAAGACACAAATTCATCCTTGTGCAGGGTCACCACCCCCTGTATTGAAGGCCTGAACACCAGGCTCTGACATCACTGCCATGGCTACGAGAGTAGTCATAACAATCTCCCTGTGCTTATGTGGGGCCAAGCAGAGGGCTGCTGTTTTGTGTAATGATTTCAGGTAAATGGTTGTGTTCCTTTAAATGTGTTGTTGAATTTTGCAGAGTTAGAGAGTTTACAGTTAAGAGTGTGAAGAATGTTTTGTTTGGCTGTAGGTGTGAGAGCATTTGTTTGCATTTTTATGGCCCATCTTCCTGTCTCTTTGTCTCTTTGTTCTGACTGGGAAAGGGGGCGGTGGAAGAAGCCGACCATTCTGCCATCTCAGTTTAGCAGTGTGGATGTAGAGGTTTGTCTGCTAACATATAAATAAGAATAAGAATCCCAACAATTTCTGTCCTTCAGATCTGGATTAAATATGCCTTTTCGCTGAAAACAACGATCTCTTTCTTTCTCCCGGACTGGTTTTCTCATCGCAAAAACGAGGGAGGATTTCTGGAGTTGGTTTTTGGGTTTTTTTGTTTTGTTTTTCCAAAGTGGCCATCTGGGAAGGAAGGCCAGGGCTTTCTGGGGTTATTGTTGGGAGTTTTTTGGGGTTTTTTTTACACAGTGATCGTCTGTATTTTCACAGAAGAAAGAGGTGAGTCGATTCCCCGAAGCTTCCCTTCCCCCCCCTTCCCCCCATCTTTGCAATAGAGAGATGCTGGGGAGGTGGAGGCTGGGGGAGGGGAAGCAGTTGCTGCTGAAATGGGGCTGAGAAGGAG
>NW_015167609.1:116649-126294 GCF_001447785.1 Gekko japonicus
TTTACTGTATGTGAAAACTTCTTAAATAAGTATGAGTTTGTGCATATTTCTATCTCATGCTGTGTCAATGGTAAATAAAAAGTAATACTGAAAACCAGAAGTTATTTGACAATACCATCATACAACAGACATCCACCACTTTCCCCTATTATATGCTTGTAAATTATACGAAACATGCACTCAAATATGCAAGGGAAACTGAACTCAGTAACACGGTAAGCTAGTGTGAAGTGTCTGGAAAACTGCAGTGAAAGAATCAAGAGAATATCTTGTTGGGTACATGAGAAACTGCAAGTAAAAACACTTGTGAAAGTAGCTGGCAACTGCAGAGTTCAGGGATTGTTATGACTAGATGCGGTGACGTCAGAGCCTGGTGTTCAGGCTTTCCAATATAGGGGGCAGTGGAAGGGCACAGCTAATGCTAGAGGTTGTTTTCTTTTGCAATGGATAGATGCTTGCCACCTCCAAAGAGATTAACATTGCCTGACAGCTAGTTCCTTATTGTGGGAATTTGATTTCTCACAGCTAATCCAGTAGTAGGCAATAATAGGCTGTGGCTCCAAGTGATTAACTAATTTGCTTCATTCTGTTGATCATCCACCATATGATTCCAAAGATTCAAAAGAAGCCTTGGGTTATGTTTCACGAGTATGTTTGATTAGCTCTTAATTTAACTTGATAGGTAATACATTACAAAGGTTTTGATAGGTAGTACACTTTTCCTTTAAAAAGTAGGTGATTAGAAAAGGATACAAGAAAACAGCCTTTCTTACAGGACTTCTCTTAATTTAAAGGCCCCGGGCACACGGGCCGGCTGAAACGCGGCTACGCAGAGCCGCTCCAAACTTGAGACGCCGCGGTGGGATCCCACGGATCCCCTAGCCACGGCACAGCACTCCCCGGCACGCTCAGATGCCGGGGAGGAAAAGTCCGAGGGGAGGGGGGAGGCTGCCGAACTGCGCATGCTTGGGCATGCGCAGTACGGCTGGGGGCCGGGATGCGGCGGCGCAAGGACGCGCCGCCGATCCCACAGCCCTGCCTGCGCCACACCAATGGATGCAACCACCTAGAGAGGTGGTTGTTTTTTGCGGCGCAGTTTGGGCCGTTGGGACGGATCAGGGACGGAGACGGCACGCTCGCCAGATGTTGAGGTGAGATCGCACCTGTTTGCTCCGCCCCAGTTCCGTCCCGCTCCCGGCCCAAATGGGCTCGTATGAACGGGGCCTTAAAAGTGAATTTGTGATTGATTCTTCTCTTTAATGCTTACTGAATGTAACTTTTATATAATTTCTTATGAGGTATCTGATCCACGTAGTACTTCTAAGTGTAGGCAAATGCTACAGCCACAATTGTGGGAGTAGATATAAAGATCAGGTTGCCAAAATCCTTAACTGTAGAAGTAGATTCTGAGCAAGGCATTCATTTTATAGAGTTCCCCCCAGATAACATCATGAGACGCATACATTGCTTTTCTGATTTCTCAGAAATATTAATAAAACTGTCAATGTAAGCTAGCATTCAGTGGGAAATGGATGGGGTTTGCAAATATCAAGTCCCTCACCCTCTTGCTGGCCTAATTTTTTTTTTTTAATCCCCATTTCAATTAATAGAGTATAACTCTGTTTAGGATTGTGCTGTTCATCTTCATAAAAGTTATATAAAATGCTATATCTGTAGGATATAAACAGTGAGGGTTATGTTAGCCACTTCTTGTTGCATTTGACTGACCATCTACAACTGTAAATCTCTTGCTGTGTTGTAACATCTCATATTTTGATTGTGATTATCATTTATCAAACTCTATGGAAGAAAGTTATGCAAAAATGTAATATATATATATATTTAAAAATGATATATGTTATATGTATATTTTTTAAAAATGGCATAAAATAGGGGGATAAATAATAGGTGCAATGCAAGGGTTTATAAAAGCAACATCTGGAAGCTAAAGGAAATGAAGACACATATTCCAACATTCCTAGCTGTAGGTTGTTGCAATGGATCTGATATATTCTTTTTCTGTGACAAACAGGATTTCATGAGCTTTCATTTTGAAATACTAAAAAGATGTCTATTTAGTTTTGTTATTTTGTTTTCTAAAGAAGATTATGTTAAAAATTAGCCATTATACTGTGATTCAGTTTCTCATATATGGCAGATATGTTTCTGTTACACTATTGCAGTTTTTTCTCCATTAACATCAAGTAAATGTTCAAGAAATCAGATTTTGAGATTAACATGCCCTAAGATGTACATTTCTAGAGGTATGTTTTTAATTTACATTAGAATTTATATGCCTTCCTATAGGGTTTGGGCAATATTATCAAATCTCAAAAAACTGCCTACCTTAACTAGATGTCTTCCAGTAGCTCAAACTCTCACTGATAGTTATATTGGTCTCTTGGGAAGAGTGTTATAAGAGATGTGGACAGTAAGATGCTTTAGTTAGATATCTAACACAAATGGGAAGTGGGAAAGAATGACTAGAATAGAACACATTATAGAGTATGGGTACAAGCAGGGAAGACAGGCTTGATACTAGAAGAAGGGAGGTTGAAAGTTTAGCTCCCTGGGAAATAAGCATACGTTTTCAAAGGAGCTTTCTGTACTCCCACTGAGTATACTTTCTATACTCTCATAATATGAGAAAGCTGTACCTCTAGGGGTAAGAATAATGCATGTATTATGAAAGTACTTTGCACTAATCATTCTTTTACTATTTTAATAATTTACCCGTAGGTTTCCTCCCCATCCCATCCCAATGTGGGTGAACACCTAATAACCTGAAAAATAGTACATGAAGATATATCCCTTGCACAAAATGCTATTCCTGTATTTTATGGCTCAAAAGAACTTTCCACCAGTATAAATGGAAAAGTCCTTTTTATGGCCTTGAGCCAGCACAAGATGCCTAGTAACAAATTGTGTTTGTACAGGCCAATAGGTTTGAGAATTGGACAAAAAGTACCACTTACTGGGATTATCTACAGTGCAGTTCTGTTATCAATTAACTGAGGAACATGCTCATGGTGATCAATGGAGGTTGGAAAAGGGTGACCACAGCATTAGCTTTCTAATTGATCAAACAAAATCCTGAGAAGCAGTCTAAAAGCATCCCCGTCAGAATTGCTTTGTAAAAAAAAAATTTGTGTGTGTGTTTGTATATATCCATTTAAATCACAGGTTATGAGAGATTAGGATTGAGGGTAACATCAGCAGTGTTTTATTATTATTATTATCTTCAACAAAACAAACATAAAAGGGGGAAATTCACTTTACACATCAGCAGTGTTAATAAAGACAGACTAATTTAAACTGTTTCAAGAAAAAATAACTCATGGAGAATTTCAGAATAACAGAAAAAACCCAACTCATCTGTAGCAATAAAATCAAAAACCATCAGTGTAATCCTATCAGAGTTACTCCAGGTTAAACCCATTGATTTCCAGGCTTTAGACTGGAGTAGCTCTGTATAGACTTGTGCTGTTTTATTGGGGCATCATGGAATGACATAGATCTTGAAAAATCAGAAAGATATTAAAAGAGAGATAGATATTTCAGAATGTAAGCAATGAGAAAAGCTGAAGGACTTTGCTCTGTTGACTGATCAGGTATCTGCTGTCATGTTCTAGTACAGTGGTGTCAAACATGTGGCCCATGGGCCAGATCTGGACTGCACAGGGCTCAAAACTGGCCCCCAAGCAACTTCTATCTCCTGCTTCCTTTTCCAAAGCTGCTTCTGCAGCCTCACCCTAGCTTGCTTTCCCCCCAGCTCTCTCAATGGCTCTTTGCTTCCTGCCTCTTGCCTCCCTCCCCCCCCCTCTCTCTCTTTCTCTCACACACAGACACACACAGATAGAGAGAGCCCCATGGCTGCTTCATGCCAGAGAGATACAAAGACAAGTCTGCCTGCCTGCCCCCCCCCTCTCATACACACACACACACAAACACACATGTGTGCGTGCACACGCAGAGCTTCTGCTTTCTTCTCCAGGGCTGCTCCTCCTCATTTGGGGGGAAGGGGGGAAGGGAGGGAGGGAGGGGAAGAAAGAGAAAGAGGGAGGGAGGGAGGGAGGGAGGGGGGGGGAGAGAGAGAGAGAGAGAGGGAATGCGAGAGAAAACAAAACGGGAGGCCGTGCAAGTACATTTCTTGGGAGGGAGAGAGGATGGGTGGATTCTTCTGACAAGCACGATGTACATTGAGGAAATTATTTTGACTTATTCTGAAAAGTTCTTTAAAAAAATGATTGAATTTCTCTGTTCTTATCTGGATTTATTTTCTTTCAAAAAGACCCTGATTAGGAATTAGAACACTTGGATTGGTCCTTATATCTTGGAGAATGGAGTGATTTCATATGCCAAATAATAATAGCATACATTGCTAATGTATTGTCTCTTTAGCTTCATTATTATAAAGTACTGAGGCTGATGCATAGCAGAGTGATGTCAGCTCATACTTTATTGTTAGGTCAAGAACATGAGATGATTAGCCAGCTCGCATGCCGGCTTTTATTTGCAACTCATAACACACCCATACACACACACACACAAACGTGATTGGATATTTACAGTGCACCCCTAGACCCATAGGTCCCTCCTAGGATCCTAGTGTCTCCATAGGTGCACACTAGGATACGTTCAGGCTATTGTCTCTTCCAGTGAAGCTCAGGTCCTTCACCCGACCACGTGTTTGCCCGACCACGTGCACAGACATCCCTGAGTACACAACACCCCTCCCACCTTGGTCCAATTGGCCCAAACAGACATAGTCCTTGAGGTACACCAGCTTCTTGTGTTCCTGTGTGGAGCGGCGGATAGCTGGAGACAGAGCGGGGCTTCCTGGTACAGTTCCTGCAGGCTCCGGGGCCGGTGTTGTCGCTGGGGGTAGTTCTGTTGGGGCCGCTGCACTGCTAGACTCTGGGCAACTTCTCGGCTCTGTGTCGCCGGGGGTCAGGCTGGATGCCGGTAGTGGAGGGCCTGAGGCTGCGAGTCCCTCTGGGCTGTGGGCAGCCTCATCCGGGCTGTCTGGGGCCAGAGGCAGGACTCGGCGGTGGAGCTGATCCATGTGCTGCCTCCACAGTTGTCCATCCTCACTGGCCACTTCAAAGAATAAAGGACCGGTCACCCAAACCACTCACGCTGGAACCCATGTGGGACCCCAGCCATAGTTGCAAGTGTAGACCGAGTCCTCCAGGAAAAACCCTCTTGGGTCCTCCTGATTGACTGGGCGGGCACTGTGATCCGGGGCCTGGTCTGGGTGGAGGCGGTCCAAGCGGGTCATCAGATGGTAACCCATGAGCAGCTCCATTGGGCTGCAGCCAGTGGCGGAGTGTGGGGTGGTGCACTGGCCAAACAGGAAAGTCACCAGCTTGTAGTCCCAGCCACCCTGGTCCATACAGCACAGCGCCTCTTTCATTATGCGGACCATCCGCTCTGCCTGCCCGTTGGTAGCAGGGTGGAAAGGTGTGGAGCGGAGGTGCTGGATCCCGTAGTACTCCACAAACTCCTGGAACTCAGCCGACGTAAAGGCGGTGCCATTGTACATGACTAAGGAGACCAGGACTCCGTGGGAGCTAAAAATCCGCCACATTGCTTTGATGGCAGACTGAGATGAGGTGGAGGAGATGGGTCTCACCTCCAACCACTTTGTGTACGCATCTACCAGGATGGAAAAGATCTGTCCCTGGAATGGCCCGGCAAAGTCCAGGTGGAGCTGCGCCCACAGCTTGTGGGACAACTCCCAGGGTCTCACCAGCACTGTCAAAGGCTCTGGCCATGACTCCTGGCACTTCTGGCACCGCTTCACTGTGTCCTCTATTTGGGCATCTAGTCCCAGCCACCATACATAGCTCCAGACCAGGCTTTCATCCTTACTACTCCTGGGTGGTGCTTGTACAAAGTGGTTAGAATGTGGTTGCAGAATCACCACCTGACTTCCCCACAACAAACAATTCTTGTGGGATGACAGCTCATCCCGGTGGCCAGCGATAGCCACAAACCCGGAACCCATCTGCCCCTCAGGTCACCCTCTCCCCACCCAGTTGAGAACCCGGGAGAGAATGCAATCCAGGACAGAGTGGTGGGCAACCTCCCCCACCTGGACTGAGCGATCGGTCAGGTCCTCCAGCAGGGTGACGCAATGGGCGGGTGTGGGGTCTGGGTTGGAGGAGGGCAGGGGCAGGCAGCTCACTCCTAGACCCATAGGTCCCTCCTAGGATCCTAGCGTCCCCATAGGTGTGCACTAGGATCTGTTCAGGCTATTGTCTCTTGCAGTAAAGCCCGGGTCCTTCGCCTGACCACGTGTTTGCCCGACCATGTGCGCTGGCTTCCCTGAGTACAAAACAATTATCAATGGCAATTCAGCAGTCTCTCTTTCTAACCTTCCTTTGAAATCCCTTTGTAAAAGCACTGCTACTCTTAGGTCAGCAACTAAATGCTGTGGTTTCTAATGTCAGACTTATGTCTATTTATTCTCTGCATCCTCCTGGATGGAATCCTCCTGGATGGAATTGAGACCTAGGTTTCCTATCTCATTACCAATGCTGATTTCTCCACGCCTACTTCCCCTCACACTGAATCCAATCATGCCTGCTATTGCCATTTTTCATATATGACTTAACATCACATAAGGCTCCAAATATTTCTCAAATATATATCAATCTTCAATATGTGAAATACATGAGCTCCAATGAATTGGCTGGAGATTTAAAGCAATATCTAACATTTACTATTTGACACTCCCAACCCAAAAGAAAGACTTCACAGATTCTCAATTCACAATTTCAATGGACTGCAAAACATAATCTTCAGATGTCCATCGTGCAAGTACATACACTTCTTAAGACTTAAAATAAACAATATTAAGCAATAAACAGCATGTTGTAAACAGCAAGTAGATCCAGTCCTTAAGGCAGTAAAACATCCTCCAGATTATTCAATGAGTTTTCGATGCCTTCATCAGGACTGTAACCGGGGTCTCCCAGAGAGGCACAGCCACGGGAACTTCTCAGCCAATGCTGCCTCCAAACTGTCTTATTGTACAGCAATGTCTCCAAAATTGTATACAATACATATCAACATCAAGATCACCTTGCCACTAGAATTTGACTTGCCAATAAAGATTAAATCTCTTACCAAAGCTTCCTTATTTTCCTTTGTTCATGATGGATATGTGTAACCTAATTCTATAGGTCTTCTTC
The DNA here is from genome assembly GCF_001447785.1 of Gekko japonicus. Lineage (NCBI taxonomy): Eukaryota > Metazoa > Chordata > Lepidosauria > Squamata > Gekkonidae > Gekko > Gekko japonicus. The sequence continues at coordinate 123,849 of NW_015167609.1, forward strand.
CATCTAAATTAATGTAAAGATGGCTCTTGAGAGCTGCCAAGTGTTTCCTGATACTTAAAGTCCATTCTTGCCTTCCAGGTGCAAATTGCCTAATCAGCTTAACAGTGGTGTCAGTTAAAGGAAAGCAGTAAAATCTACATGCTCCTAATTTAAAGATAAACTCTGCTTCCTTTTGTAACAAGATCTTTTATACATGTTCTTTTCTAAAGGTGTTGTTTTGATGTCTGTAGATTACACAGCATTTTATATCTTCTGTGTTGTGGTTTTGCTCCTGCCATTGTTGAGTCAAAGGTGCTTCCCTAATGTCGTTAGCAATTCTGGAGCGGTGCTCCAGGACACAAGTTTTAAATGCTCTAGTACTGATCCCAATATATAATTTTTCACAGGGGCAGAGGATGGAATACACAATATTTCTACTTGAACATGTAGAATAATTATGAAATTTAATCCTATAACCATTAACAGGACTAACAAACTCTGTTACTTCCAAGGTGTATTTGCAGATGGAGCATTTACCACATGTTTTATGTCCTATGATGCTGTGAGGAACTAGAGAAGTTTTCCCAAAGATGTCTGCATGTACCAATATGTTTTTTATATTCATTCCCCGTCTAAATCCAATCTTGGGTATATTTGCACAACCTGGAAAATCTGAGACCATGTGCCAATGTTTTCCAACAATCCCAACTATTTTAGATGCAAGATTAGAATATTGTAAGCCCCAGGTCACAGTTGTGTCAGGTTTTAATCCCTTTTTCTTAAAGAGATGACTACGATCAATTTTTTCAACCCTGTCTTCAGCTGCACTAATAACTTCCTTTGGATATTCCCTATTGATAAATTGCTGACATAAAATCAGTTTTTCTTTATCATAATCATTTAGAAATGTGGAATTTCCTTTTGCTCTTAAATACTGCCCATACTGTTGTGTCTTCATCCTTACATGTTAAGCTTCAGACTTTAGCCAAGATTCTAATCTGGAACAATCCTATTGGCTAATGCTTAATTGTAACCAATCAGATGCAAGAGAACTGTGCTGGAGGGAACAAACCTGATTGGACATCATTGTAATAATGCTATTGGTCCTTAACTATTCTAGGGCGTGGCTTCACCAGCCTGGGATAGTTTAAAAGGGAGCTATGCTCCACTGTTGTGTGTGTGTGTTCTTGACTGTTCCTGTTCAATAAAGCTGAATCATTTGCTTACAACGGAGTTGAGTCAATACTTGACACATATGGTAAGTTTTTTCTTAATGTTATGGGGTGAAAGGAGTCATATCTTAGGTAAGCATTCCTATCTGTAGATTTCCTATATAATTTCACAATAAGTAAACCATTATAGTTTACGACCATTGTGTCCAAAAATGCTATTTCTTTCTGATGCCACTTACCCTCAGATTTAATGGTGTCATGTAAATGATTAGTCCAGTCAATGAATTCCTCAGTAAATTGACCATTTAAAAAATAATCAATGTATCTTTTATATTTAACTAGCAGTAAAGCCCGTTGTGAAAGCAATACAACGGGATCTAGAAAAAGGCTCTGGGGCAGTGCTCTGGCTTTGGGCAAACAGTGTCAATTTGCTGTGGTGACCTCAGCAGGGTATAATGCAGAGTCCACTGTTTTCTCTGGAGGAACTGATCTCTGCTACCTGAAGAGCAGTTGTAATTGTGAGTAATCTGTAGTCCTCACCTGGAGATTGGCAACAATTGTTACCCAGGACAAAATGGCTGGTTTGGAGGGTGGAGTCTATGGCATTCTACCTGTCTGAGGACCCACCCCTCTGAAAACCCCACCTTCTCCAGGCTCCACCCCTCAAATCCCCAGGAATTTGTCAGCATGTAGTTGGCAACCCCATCTCCTTCCCAGCTAACCATCAACCTACCATTATCTGCCCCTTTGACTTCAGCTGACTTCTGCCCTCCCTTCTGCAGAGCAGTTGTAATACTGAGTGCTCTCCAGCCCTCACCTGGAGATTGGCAACAGTGGTTCCCTATGTGAGACTTACTGGTTTGGAGAGTGGAGTCTATGGCAGTGTACCTGTCTGAGGTCCCACCCCTCCTCAAACCTCACCCTCTTCAGGCTCCATCCCTCAAGTCTCCAGGAATTTCCCACCTGGAGTTGGCAACCCTATCAGAATTGGCCCCAATGTGTTTTCTCCCAAAGGCCAAAGTAGGTGACAGGACCAAGCTTAGTTGCCTACCAACAGGCACTGAGGGGAATGTAGGGTTGCCAGCTCTAAGGAGGGAAATACCTGGAGGTTTTGGGGGTGGATTCTGTAGAGGGCCGGGCGACGGAGGCATCGGCCTTCTGTCGCCCGCCTTGCCCCCCCAATCTCGGCCCGGGCACCCGCGGCTCCCACCAGCGGCCGCCCGACTCCAGACTCCCCCGCGGCCACTCCAGCCAGGCGACGGAGGCATCGGCCTTCCATCGCCTGCCTCGCCCCC
>NW_015167609.1:126719-143257 GCF_001447785.1 Gekko japonicus
CCACCCCCACCCACTCCAGGGCCGACATCCGGCCGCAGGGTCCGTTTCCCCCCACTCAACCCCACTCACTCCAGGGCCGGCGACTGGAGGTGCAAGCCTCCGGCTGCCGGGTCCGTTTCCACCCCCCCCACTCCAGGACCGGAGACAGGAGGCAGAAGTCTCCGGTCGCCCACTCCCTTCCCCTCCCCCACCACCCACTCCCAACAGGCACTGAGGGGAATGTAGGGTTGCCAGCTCTAAGGAGGGAAATACCTGGAGGTTTGGGGGGTGGATTCTGTAGAGGGCAGCATTGGGCGGGGGGGGGGCGGAAGGACTCAGCAGGTATAATGTCATAGGGTCTACCCTCCTAAAGCAGTCATTTTCTCTAGGGGAACTGATCTCTGTCATCTGGAGATCAATTGTAGCAGTGGGAGATCTCCAGGTCCCACCTGGAGATTGGCAACCCTAGGGGAAAGTCAGCTGCACAGCAGGGGGTTGAAGAGAATGGTTTGATGGCTGCTGGGCCAAGATTGGCAACAATAGTTCCCCAGGAGCCCCATCGTAAATGCACCAAACAATTCCTCAAGATTTTCCAAAACACTACTCTGTTTTGGGCTCCTGGGGAACTTTGAAGTAGCACCAAAGCTTTAAGATCTCTCCAGCTGTCACCTGGAGACTGGCAACAGCTTGTCTGGAGTGTGGGCAGCATGGCATTGTATCTGTCTGAGGTCCCCCTCTTCCTCCTCCTCCTCAGATCCCACCCTCAGCAGGCTTCATCCCTAAAATATCCTGGAAGTTTCCAACCTGGAGTTGGCAACCCTATGTCCTGGAGTTCGAACCTGGAGTTGGCAACCATCAGCCAACGTTTATCTGCCTGTCTGTCTTTACAACCCCCCCCCACACACACACACACAGCCTCTGCCTAGGGAGCAGCTGACATCATTCTCCTCTCCCAACTGAAAATTCCAACTGCCTTGCGGGGGGGGGTGAGTGTGAGGTGTGGAATGGAGTGTAGTCCAATCAGCTTCCATATGTAAATGACCTTGGAACGCTGGCCAGGACTGCACAAAGCAGCCAATGAACCCAGCCAGTGTCTTCCGAGTGGCAGTTTTTTCGGCCTAACACTAAAGGGGCCAATTTTAGAATTCTGGCACCCAAAACTCTTTTATAATAAGGGAGAGATAATATAATTGTAAAATGGATTTTGTTGCTTATTAATAAAACTGGTTTTTTAAAAAAAATCAAAATGCTTGGAGCCACTGGGCTCCCCATTGCAACTCCACTTTTTGCAAAAAGAATTCTTGTCCAAACCGAAAATAGTTTTTTCCAAAAATTAAATCCAAAATTTCCATAAGAATGAACATAGGAGGGTTTTTATTGGATCTAGTTTCTAAGATATCTTCCACCACAGATTTTGCTTCATCCAAAGGTAAGTTGGTGTAGAGTGAATTAACATCTATAGTGAGTAACATAGCCTTTATTGGCATATGTGTATGCATAAGAGGGAAGTACATTGCAGCTCATGTATTTCACATATTGAAGATTGATGTATATTTGAGAAATATTTGGAGCCTTATGTGATGTTAAGTCATATTTGTTCATCCATTTCCTTAAATTACTGTTAGTTTTGTTTTGCTATTGCCATTTGGCATCTGAAATCACCTTTACAAAGTTTACTAGGAAAAAGGCCCATTGTGGAAATAAATACAACGGCCTCTAGAAAGAGGCTCTGGGTGGGTGCCCCGGCCTTGGACACTCAGTGTCAATTTGCTGTGGTGACCTCAGCAGATTAAAATGACACTGAGTCTACCATTTTCTCCAGAGGAACTGATCTCTGCTACCTAAAGAACAGTTGTAATTTTGAGTGCTCTCCAGCCCTCACCTGGGATTGGAAATGATGGTTCCCCAGAAGGGAATGGTTGGTTTGGAGGGTGGAGTCTATGGCTTTTTTACCTGTCCGAGGTCCCACGCCTCCTGAAACTTCACCCTCTCCAGGCTCCATCCCTCACATCTCCAGGAATTTCCCACCTGGAGTTGGCAACCCTAGCTCCTTCCCAGCCAATCATCAACCTACCTTTATTTCCCCCTCACTCTTCAGCTTTCCACCCCCCACACACCTGCAGCCTCTCCCGTGCTCTAAAGCCCTAACTGCTACGTCACATTGGCTGTCATATGGGGGCCACCTCAGCAGTATATAAGGATACAGAGCCCACCATTTTCTCCAGGGGGACTGATCTCTGCCATCTGGAAAGTCGTTGTAATTCTGAGTGATCTCCAGCCCTCACCTGGAGATTGGACACATTTTACCTCAGAACAGCAAACTGTTTAGAATGTTAGAGGCAAAGCCAATCAAGTCGCAGATGCAAACGACCTCTGTGTTCTGAGGCAAAGGCCAATGAGCCTGCATATGCAAATGACCTCTGTGTTCTGACTGGCTATGGGGGGGAGAGGAACAGCAAACTGTTTAGAATATTGGAGGAAAGACTCAAGCAATGCAGCCAGTAGATAGGGACAGATTCTGAGTGACACACCAGGGTGCCAACCAATTCCAGAGTGTGTGGAATGTTCTAGAGAAGTGACACCACCATTCAGCTTTTATATATAAGGGAGATATCTCTAGTACCTTGTGCTACATTTTATAGCATGCATGGCCCAGCCCAACAAAGTGACATTTATGTCAAATCCAGCCCTCATAACAAATGAGTTCAACTCCTCTGTTCTAGTATTATCTGTTTTGCTACAAGAAAATGGGTTGGATTAACCACCACACTCATATATTTATAAGAATTTGTCTCTCTTATATATTCAATCTAAGGCTTTTCCTGAACACACAATAACAGAAAAAACTCTGTCTCAGTCTGAGAATATTTATTTATTTATATTTATTTATTTAATTTGTATCCCATGATGTCAGGGAGGCTGCAGAAACCCTGAACTGGTATCTAGAGGCAATTTTGGAGAAGGTGAGGGTTAATAAATTAAAGCATAATGATGATAACATGGAGGTACTACTGATAGGTAGAAGGTCTGAGCCAGAATTTACGATTTCATTAATTCTGGATGGGGTTTCACTCCCCTTGAATGAACAGGACCATAGTCTGGGGGTGCTCTGGATCCAGGCCTACCGCTGATAACTAGGTGGCAGCTATGGCCAGAAGGGCCTTTTAACACCTTCAATTGGTTAGCTAGCTGTGGCCCTTCCTGACCATTGTGGTGTATGCCCTGTTTATGTCTAAATTAGAATACTGCAATGTGCTCTACATGGTGCTGCCACTGAGAACTATTCAGAACATTGCAGCCAGGATTTAACTGGAACAGGTTGTAGGGACCATATCACTCCACTCTTGGCCCATCTACATCTGCTCCCAATTTGTTTCTGGGCACAATACAAAGTGCTGGTGCTGATCTTCAAAGCCCTACAAGGTTTGGAACCACCATACATAAAGGACTACCTACTTGGTTATGAACCAGCCTAACCACTGCAGTCATCTTCAGATGCCCTGCTTTGGTTGCCCCTGACTTCTGAGATCAGATGGGTGGTAACCCAGGAGATGGTCTTCTTAGTTGTGGCACCAAAATTTGGAATTATCTCCCCAGGTAGATTTATTTATCCTTTTCTCTTGGTATCTTGCAGCAGTTGGTGAATACTTTTTTGTTTGGCTTCCCCTCAGCAATCCCTCCTTCCTGGCCAAAGCTTAATTGTTATTTTTATGTTTTCGTATGTATTTTAGTTCTGTTTTTAATTGATTCAATTATTTATGTTTTGGGGTGGGGCAGCCACAACTAAGAGAGTGGTTTAAAGAAAGAGAAATGAGAGGTTTTTTAAAGAGAAAAAGGATAAACAGAAAATAAGTTAACCTGTCCTCAGTCTGCTGAGCTGGGAAGAGTATGTTATCTGTTTTGATGGTCCAGATACTGAGAGAAGGCGACAGTTTGTGGTAGCAGTTGGGGAACTTTCCCCCCAGACCTTACATTGAATTAAATGTAACATAAATGAGAAGCATTTTTGAAAAATAAAAAAAGTATGCCCTGCGCACACACACCCCAAATCCAATGCCCAGGCAAACACCTGCACCAAGAAACCCAAAATAAGGGGAGTGCATTCCTACCATGATGTCAACTCCCACTATGAAGAGATTTCTGAGAAACACGACCCCTAAGGGGGTAAAAAAGGGGCAAAATGTGTTCCCCAATTGTTTTCCATGTGCCTGGCAGGCTGCAGCCTCCCTCCCCCCCCATTGGTCCTCTGTGTCACTCAGAGTTCTGAGGTAAAAACTGCCTGCTTGCACCCACCTCCCTCTGATTGCTCAGCTGTGGATCTCAATGTTCTGAGGTAATAACACAGTTAGAAGAAACTGCAGACAGTTGAGGACAGTTACAGATATTAGCTAGTCAAGACTTCTGAATAGAATTTCTCATAACAGCCAGTATGACAATTGAGTTCATGAAAGTTCATGGGGAGATAGTAAAGGACCTTTCTAGGAGCCTGCTCCAGAGTGAGCTCACCAAGCAGCCTGGTGATCCTAGCACATGAGGGCAGAACTACTACTGTGGTCTATGGAGAGGTCCCTCAGTAGAGGGGGGGAAAGTATGTATGTCTCACTTCATCCTTACACTACAATCTTCTCCATTAGAATTCCTACAACAAATGTTACCTTTCAAACTTCACATCATCAGTATTATAACTGGATTTATGGAACTTAAATACTGTAGCAAAGCACGGGTATCAGGTTAGTTTGCTTATATAGCCCTTCACTGTGTTTTTCCCACCAAAGTTGCCTTGTGCCTCATTTGAAAGAAGGGGCCAGGAGAAAGAGAACCACAGCTATAGTGCTGTGACTAAGATCATGTCTGCATCTTCATTTTTAAAGCAGTCTCGATGCCATATTTCTTTATGCTGGAGTGATGCTTGTTTCAAAGTGGTACAAGAAATTCTTCCTATCTAGTTGATTCAAGTCTTCATCACTAGATGGTGCTTGGGGGGGGGGGGCTTAGAGTGCTTTGTAACCAGATCCAGTTGAGCCGGTGAGACGCTGCAATCACAATGGAGTCAAAACCATAGGGCAATAGAATAATGCAAACAGCAGAAATTATAACGGTACAGTAGGAGGACAAATCTGAAAGAGATGTAGACATCTTTTTTTGAGACAGAGCGGGAGCGTTGCCAAAGCAGCGGAAGATAACAATGCAGATTAGGCCCAAGAGTCTGGTAGCACCTTAAAGACTAACCAAATTTGTGGTCGGGTATGAGCTTTCATGACTCATGAAAGCTCACATCTATCTCAAATTTGGTTAGTCTTTAAGGTGCTATTGGACTGTTACTCTTTTCTGCTGCTACAGACAGACTAAGACCCATCTTGATCTATAGTGCGATGAATCTTTGAGCTTATCATATGCCATTTTAAAGTGATATCTCTGACATGAATATGAACTGGAGCTGTCAACATTACATTCCGTATTTTAGTTCACTTGTATAGCATGTCTTCAATGTAAGTTGTGTATGTGTATGGGTGTATGTATCTCCAAGGTGAACTGATTTTATTATCATAAATACAGCATGTACAGTGTGTAAGGAACATATCTTTCCTCGAAATATGATTGAGGATTTTGGGCAATACCCCTCCAAATCCTTGTTCAGTTTTTAGTAAATCCTTTCCTTTCTAGCAGTTTTAACCTCATCTTTATCTACGGTTCCCTTCTTATCCACAGGACCCATGACATTGTAGTGAATACTATTTAGGCTCTCCAAAGAGTCAAACACAAATCGACTTTTGGTATCTCAGGAGGAGCTCTAAGATTAAGAGCTACCTACTGGGTGAATTAAAGTCTTGGCTGTCGTTCCTAAGCAGGTTTCCTGCACTTCAACATTCTGAGGTACTTGTATTGGCACAGAAAATCAAAACATTATTTACAACAATCTCCAGCAGTCTACCCCAAAAACAATCCAAAAAACGGCCAAAATGTAATTTTCCTTTTTGCCGACTTACCATAATCTTAACCTATTATCGGGTTATCCATTCAAACATCAATATTATAGAATCACAGATATGGAACGAGCTTCATTACACATTCAGCTAGCAAGTAACAGCAGCTTTCTCACTAGATATGCTGCTTTAGCCCTGTAAGGCAGAAAGACTTACAAGATTAAGTTTTCAATAAACAATGGATACTAGATTTAAAAACCAAAGCAATTGTCTCCGTGTTCATAATATGATACTGAAATATTTTCCCTCTATGTAGGTAAATATTCTTGGCATTTGGCAAATATATTTAACAATCCAAAGTGTTTTTTTTTAAAACAAATGCAGAACAACACAAGTGGACCCAGTAATTTGTAAAGTCAATGACACAGGAAAGAATTACTGTACAAGTTCAAACTGTTGAAGACACATTAACAAGTCATATAAATTTCTACTTGATTTTACTAGGTGAACTTCATCCGAAGACAGAAGCCCAGTCACAGTGCCAAGGATGTTAAAGATGGAACGTTTCGACTGAACGTCTTTTTCAACCATCCTAATGAAAAAGAAGAAAGCTTTTTACAGATTTTTTACAGATTTTTTACAAAAACCGGAATTGTTGAAGACACCTGATTACAATACAACAATAAACACAATTGTTTGAATGTACGTACAATAAAACCCAATTGTTTGAATATACATACAGTTTGTAGTACTATTCTTTACTTCATGTTTCCATTAAAGGTACAAGTTATCTACAAACAAAAATCACATAACCTTATTATAGCTTACATGTTTGTTTAAAGCATAACCTCAATCCCTTCATATAAAATTATATGAAGTTTGGTGTAGTGGTTAATTGCGTGGACTCTAATCTGGGAGAACCGGGTTATCCTGAATGGGTGGTAAGCAACGCCCGTTTCAGAGCAGTACGTTGGGATCGAAAAGATTTGTTTAATGAGAAAAGGGAACCCCCACATGATGATAGACTCAACTGGGCATTAGAGTTTACAAGTAAGTCATTTAACATTAAAGCCATAATTATGAAACACTGGCACATCCTCAGTGACATTAGGGCATGTCAGTTGCCTTTAAAAATAGGCTTCAGGAAAACACAAAGCATAAGAGATAAGTTGGTCAGGGCTGATGCCTTCAAGATTGAGGAAACCAACAGAAACCCGATCGGACATCGCAGCTGTGGTAGATGTGCGGCGTGTCCGTTAATGACTGAAACTGACACGTTGGTTTTTCCTGACATTAACCTTAAAGAATCCATCCGTCATTCAGTTGAAACGTTCCATCTTTAACATCCTTGGCACTGTGACTGGGCTTCTGTCTTCGGATGAAGTTCACCTAGTAAAATCAAGTAGAAATTTATATGACTTGTTAATGTGTCTTCAACAGTTTGAACTTGTACAGTAATTCTTTTTTAAAAACAAAACAAAAAAACCCTTCATCAACAATATAATACAATGGTATACAATTTGAAATGTACATCTCATTTAACTTAAGCTCAGTAGTTTTCTGTAAAAAGGAAGTGGAAAGCCTGCTAATGATGCCCCAGGGCTATTTTAATACCACATAGAATAATGAATCTGTCCCTATGTCAAGGCCTGTTACCATTCTGTGGTACTTAACATATAGATGTCTACCACATATAAATAAAAATATAAAAGCAGTTTTATTGCAGATCCTGCTTTAAAACGTATGGTGATCAGTAAAGCTTCTAGTGTTTCCTCTTTTATACAGTCCTGAAAAGTGAAGTACCCATTTTCTTTCTGTGATCACTTGTAAATGGACTGCGTTTGACTTTTCCATTGAGTTAATATCAACTATCTCAGACTAGGCATCTGTGCTTCTTACATTTCACTCTGAAGCAGCAGGCAAGATTATCTGTCTATGCTAATGGTAACATAAAGTGATTACCTCAGAATCAATGAAACTGTGACATTTAAAAGCAATAAATGCTTGAATGACAGCAAAACAAATGGTTATTTATAATACATTATTTGGCTTATAATATCTGATAAAGGTTGGTAAATATTAGTCCCCCTTCGAACTTTTGGTTTCAGAACCATAATAGTGAAATTATTTTATCTGTTTTTGTGTAAACTACTTTACACAACAACAAAATGTGACATAAATGACATGAATCATAATTTGGTAATGATCTTATGTAAAATCCTGGCAGAAGGACAGGAAACTTTATTCTGCATTCATCCAATGGAAAGAAAACCTACATTAATTCTTAATCATAACTGACACTAACCACAGTGTTATGCTTTAACCCTGAGTAAGATCCCAAAACATCAAAGAATGAAACAATGTCTTAGGTTGTTGAGCTAAGAGAAAAATCTGTTCACAACTCTATAAATAAAGAGGCTGGAGAAAACCCAGGTGTCCAACCTTCTCTTTCACTCGTCCCCATAGGCCGGAACTTGGTTTGGCACAGTGAAGAGAATTGCTGGGTATGGCCAAACTCCCTCTTCCCCTGGGCCCAGGAGACATCAACACTGTTGTAAAAGGTCATGTCCCTGGGGCCTGTTCACTCTCTGCTGTCAAGGTAATTGCTGAGCATGGCCAACCTCCCTCCTCCTCTGGGCCCAGGAGTCACCTGCACTGTTGTGAGTGGCCATGTACCTGGGGCCTATTCACTCTCTGTGGTCAAGAGGATTGCTGAGCATGACCAACTCCCCCTCTTCTCCTAGGCCCAGGAGTCACCTGCACACCCTAGGCCCTGTACACTCTCAGTGATCAAGAGTATCACTGGGCATGGCTAGCCTCCCTCCTCTCCTATGCACAGGAATCACCTGCACTGTTGCAAAAAGTCACATTCCTGGGCCCTATTCTCTTTCCATGGTCAATGTGATTGCTGAGCATGGCCAACCCCCCCTCCTCCTCTGGGCCAAAGAATCACCTGCACTGTTGCAGGTGGTCATTCCCCTGGGGCCTGTTCACTTTCTGTAATGAGTATGGCGAAATCCCACTCCCCCCCCCGGCCTCACCTCACCTGCTGTATCACGGTGGCACAATTGCTGAGGTTGGCAAACCTCAAGGCTCCAAGACAAAGAAGACCCAGACCCAACAGCACTGAAACTTGAAGGAAGGCATGGAGGTGTCTCAGAACACTGAGAGAAAGAAGAGGAAACCCAAACATAGAAGCAAGCAATGACGTGTTGATGTGGTGTCTTGAAGACTCAAGACCATCACATTACATTACATTACATTTCCAATTTCTATACCGCCCATGACCCCCCTAATGGGTCTCAGAGCGGTTTACACTATACTACTTTCATAGTTTGTTACCTAGCTAGGGCCACAGATTTGTGGGGAGGGGATTACCTAGCAGCACCCCAGCGGCGTATTTCCTCCTCATCGGCAGGCTTCGGACATTGTTCCTGGCATCTCGGGAGGCTGGCGACCAACTCTGGCAGGCTCTGCTGGTTCCTCCTCTGGCGCACACTGCTTCCGGCTACAGCTTCTGGCTTTACGTCCCGTCGGGCTCCTGCAGTGCTGCGTCGTCTCGCAGTTGCGCCGCCCCCACTCCGCCTCCATCGATCTGGTCGTCGCCTTCTCGGATCGCCTGGTTGCTCCACCGCCATTGTTCTTTCGCCACTGCTTTCCACACTGCTGCCACCGTCCACACTCCTGGCACAGAACCAGGAGGAGGGTGCCCCCTGCCAACTATGGCAGGTACCCATACCTATGGCTTGACAGGTTCATCTCAAAGCAGGAAACCTCAAGGATGCCCAAACCACATGATGTATGTGTGAGGAAAAGCCAAGCCCAGCAGAGTCGTGTGGAGGCGAGATTGGAACTCTATAGCAACAAAACCAGCTACATGAAGCTAAGTAATGATAAAAAAAATCAGGGGGGAGAAACAGATGGGGAAACATCAAAAATATTAAAAATAACAGAATGCAGGATTAGGATAGTAAATAGTGGAAGTTAGAAGTTAGCAGAAGCCCAAGAAATAGGTAGAGAGAACAAGGCATAGATAAACAATGGCATTAAAAATTAAACTCAAAAAAGAAACATATTAAAAAGGGGGGAAGGCAAGTAAGAAACTAAAGCTAAAAGGGGAGAACAAAAATAGATAAAGGTACCGCATGATTTTTCTCTGTTTCTGTCCCCTTTGTTCCAGGTACAGACCATACGACATCTTTAAGAACAGGAGAGAGGATATTGGAGGTGTGAGAGAGTGACAGGGGCAGAGGTGGAAGTAAGAAAAAGGAGCGACAAAGCAGTCTGGAATCGGGAAGGAGACACATGGAGGCAGGATGGAGACAAACCAAGCGAAGACAAACAGAGGCGGGACGAAAATAATGATGACTATTAGAAGCGACGAAGCAAGAAAGAGGAGAAGAGAAGTGGCCATTAAAGAGGCAGACAACAAACAGAGATGAAAGAAGACAAAGGGAGACATTTAAAGGGACATTGATAATAACAGGACATAATAAACAGCAATAGAAAAGCAACTGAAGTAAACATTAATAGTGACAGCAATAGAGAAGAAAAGGGAAAATAGACAGTTTCTGTTTCAGAGACTGATAACTACAATAACAGAGACAGAAAGATTAGAAATAGAAAGGATACACATAAGAGAAAGGCTAGACATAAGTAAACTGAAATAATAGAACATATAACAGTAAATACCATACCAGCAATTAATATACAGTAAAAAATAAACAATAACAAACAATAAAAGAAATAAAATACAGGATGGCATCAAGAACCAGTAATACTGGCATTGTTAGGGAAAGTTCCTTACCATCCTCAGGACAATTAGGATTAATACAAATGTGGGACAAATGACAACTAAAGAACTAACGACACTCATCCAAGAGAGTATTGCATTAGCGCTACAAAAACATACTGAACACACACTATCAGGAATAATGAAGAAAGAAATTGAACCCTTATGAGAAAAAATGGAAGAAATCTCTAATCAAATAAAGACAGAAATGGAACAAATTAAAAAACAAATTCTAGATAATAAATTGGCAATAACAAACATCTCCACAACAACAAAAAAGCTTGAAGAAGATTTGCAAGATATAGATCAAGAATTGCAAGAAGTAAAAATTAAAACAGATAGAATAGAGAAAACCCTAATAAGTCTTGAAATGGATAAAGCTAGCCTGATCATAAGATGTCAAAATACAAAAGAAGAAATAAATAAAAATCTAAAGGAAGAATTAGCATATAACATTGCAGAACAGCTACAAATTGGAACAGAAGAAGAAATACTTGCTGAAATAGACACAGTATATAGAAGAAACTCGGCATATGCGAGAAGAAACAAGACACCAAGGGAGGTGCATGTAAAATTTTCAAAAAAGAAACTAGAGAGAAAAAAAATTAAGAGCTGCTAATGAAAACAAGGTTGTGATAAAACATGTGGAGATAAGGCAGCTTAAGGAGACACCTTGGAGAGTTAGGGAGAAAAGAAAGAATTACAACATACTGGTGAGCCTTTTAAGATGAAATGATATAATGTATAGATGGCTGATACCAGAAGGACTATTCTTCACATATAAAGAAAGAAGACAAAGAATTGATTCCATTTTTAAGATTGAAAACTTTCTGGGGGAAAATGATGAAGACCTAGGCTGGCAACAGGAAGAAGATGAAGATGAAGAAAGAGAGGAAGAAGCAGCAGAAGGGGCAGATAACAGACATACAGTAGATAGGAAAAACCTAAAGAGGGAAGAGGTATGCAAAAATACCTGCATCACAAATGACAACTAGATATCAACAAAGAAATGAAAGGACAGAGAAAAACAAATCATCAGATGTAAACTAAACACTTGAAAATACTCTCAATTAATGTTAATGGTTTAAAAAGCCCACAAAAGAGGAGAAGAATATATCATCAAATTAAAAAATTTCAGACAGAAATAGTTTGCCTACAAGAAACACATATTACTAAAAACAATGTGAAGTATTTGATTAATAAAAAGTTAGGAGAACATTTCATTGCAGCAGACAAGGAGTGGTAATTTATGCGAAGACATCTTTGAGTCCAGAACTAGTATACAGATCAGATGATGGTAGGATTGAGGCAATTACGATAGTGAGAGAAGGGGAAAAGATGATAGTTATTAATATTTATGCTCCAAATCAAAACCAAGAAACTTTTAAAAAAGAATTAAAAACCATATTAGATAACATAACGATGGAAGAAGTAAGTATAATAAGGGACTTCAATGCAGTTTTTGATGCTAAATTGGATAGAAAATCGCAAGGGAAAAATAGGTCGGGTAAAACACTACCAAAAACTTTTCTGCAATCAATAGAAGAACACACTATGATAGACGTCTGGAGGATGAGTAACCTGGAGAAAAAAGACTATACTTTTTATTCTCAGACATAAATCTTGGTCTAGAATAGACATGGCTTGGATTTCCGCTTCACTGACAAAAGAACTTGAAGAAATAGAAATATTACCAGGGACATTCGGAGATCACAATACAATACTAATCTCATTTTACTCTGCACAAAAGAAAACGAGATGGAGAATGCATACCAACCTTCTAAAAGAGCCAGAATTGATAAGGAAAACAAAAAATGAAATTCAACAATTTTTCAAGACCAATATAAACCAGAAATCTCAAACACTGTCTGGGATGCGTTTAAAGCATATATTAGAGGATGGTGTATTAATCAGTATGCATGGAAAACGAGACAAAAAAAGCTAAAATATGAGAGCTTAAAAACAAGGTTCAATATGAGCAAATTAAAATGAAAAAACCAAAAACATAGAAGTAATAAAAATAATATAAATATGTTGCAACATCAGATGAATATATTATTCTCATGAAATAGCCAAGAATATAAAATATATAAAACAACAATATTTTGAAAATGCAAACAAACCAAAAAGATGGCTATCATATAAGGAAAGAAAGAGAACAGCAGGTAATCTCGGTGCTAAAAAATGACAATAATGAGCTTAAATGCTGTCCTCAAGATTTGAAAGAGATAGTGATGAAATTCTATAAAAAGTTATACCAATACAAAGGCCAAGAACCACAGCAAATAGAAAACTTTTTAGTACAAAATAATTATAAAAAATGTGATTAAACTCAAAAGAAATTCCTAAATGAAAGTATATCACCTTATGAAATTATTGAAGCAATCAAGAGACAAAAAAAGAAAAAATCATCAGGACCGCATGGTTTACCAGCGGAAATGTACCAAACGTTTGAAAAGATTTTCACACCATTCAAAGAACTAGTACAAAATATAACGAAAGAAGGGAAGATACCAAAATCATGGAATAAAACTTTAATAACACAAATACATAACCCAAGATCGGATGCTAAGGATATTAAAAATTATCGACCTATTTCACTACTAATTGTTGATTATAAAATATTTGTGGATATATTAGCGGTGAGATTTTAAAAAGTATTAGCGCAAACTATACATCAAGATCAAGTGGGTTTCCTCCCTAAAGAACTAAGAACTATTATCAACGTCTTAGAATATTATGAAACACATCCGGAGAAGCATTTAGCACTGGTATTTGTGGATGCGGAAAAGGCATTTGATAATGTGTCATGGGAATATATAATTCAGAAACTAAGAGCATGGGACTCTGGTAGTAACTTCCTATCAATGATTTCAGCAATGTATAAAGAACAACAAGCTAAAATCTTAATTAATGGAGAACTGACAGGAAACATAGGAATTCAAAAGGGAACCAGATAGGGATGTCCCTTATCACCATTACTGTTCATATTTCTTCTAGAATTGTTAAATGATTTAGTAAGGGAAAATAAGCAAATAAAAGGTTTGAAAATTAAAGATGAATAATTTAAACAGCAGGCATTTGCAGATGACCTAGTCTTTATTTTGGAAGAATCAGAGATATCGATAGTGCCTTTGCTAAACATAACTCAAAAATATGGGGAAGTAGCAGGATTTAAATACCAAAAAAACAAAGATAATGACTAAAAACTGCACACAGGGGGGAAAAGATAAGATATCCAAGATTGCAAAACTGGAAATTTCCAATGATGTGGTTTACTTAGGTATTCAGATGACCAACAGAAACAGTGGATTAATGGGAAAAAAATATTTAAAATTACTGTAAGAAATCAAAAAAGACCTGAAAAAATGGAAAGATATACAACTATCATTATTAGGTAGAATAGCCACTATAAAAATGAATATTTTACCACTTTTTTATTTCTTGACCAAAACTTACCAATATTAAAGAAAAAGGTATTTTTTAAGAACCTGGACAAAATTGTAAGACAATTTATATGGTACCCAAAAACCCCAAGAATTAGATGGAAATACTTACAAGAGAAAAAAGAAAAAGGAAATATGGGACTACCCAACTGGGAACTTTACTACCAAGCCTCAGCCCTAACTTGGATTAAGAGTTGGATAAAATTAGAAAATAGAACAACACTAAATTTGGAAGGACATGACCTCAAAATGGGTTGGCATGCTTATATTTGGTATAACAAAGATAAAGTACATTAAAAATTTTCTCAGCATATAATAAGGGGAGCACTGATTAATTACTGGCAAAATCTGAAAAAAATAGTACGAGAAAATACCAAGTTGGGTCTCCCCATTTGAAGCATTTATTAGGCCAACACTTCTGACAAAAGATAAGATAAAAACATATGAGCATCTACTAGATAAAAAAGATAAGATCAAAAAATTAGCTCCAGTGAATATTAATTTAACATGGTGGGAATCAGTTCAATTGCAATCCATATATAGTAAAGATAAAACTATGGGCTTCTTTATGGGAAACAATGAATTAGATAAGATATGGTTGTCAACCAGCGACAAACTGAAATAAAGAATATTTATGTTCCTATTAGAAAGATATATGCAGGATGAGACGGTTAAACCCTCAATGATAGCTTGGATGAAAGATATAGGTTATACTATAGATATTGATGATTGGGCCAAAATATGGAAGACAATGAGATACCTTAGCTCATTAGCCTACAAAGAAAACATATATAAAATGTCCCATAGATGATATTGGTCACCTGATAGAATTGCAAAATGTGCACCAAAAATCTCGAAGAACTGCTGGAAATATAAGAACAATATAGGAACATTTATACATATGTGGTGAAAATGTTGTAACATGCAAAAAATTGGAAAATTGTTAAACAAATGATAATGAATGTGAACCTAAAATTGGAACCTGAAACATATCTGTTAAATATTATTCCAGATAATTTTGATCATGACGATAAATACTTACTAACATACATCTTAACCTCATCAAGAATAATGGTAGCAAGGTGCTGGAGAACGGAAAAACTACCCTCTAGAATAGAAATAGCAATTGCTGGAAATAGCAGAACTGGATAAACTAACAATGTTATTATGTGGCAAAGATGAAACAATATTCCAAAGAAAGTGGTTGAGAGTGTATAAATGGTGGGGAAAATATATCATGTGTAAGACCTCCAAAACATGAATATGTATGTATAAAAGTGCTTTTGACTGTAGACTAAAAAACTAACTAAATAAAATATTTTAAAAAAAAGATTTCACAAAAGAAATCTGAGAGATGAAATCCTTAAATCTGCAAGTGTAACTCCCCTAGAAGTTGAAAATACAGAGATAAAAATCTTGAAAGAAATCCCATGGAGAGTGAGAGAGAAAAGAAAAGACTATATGGACTTAACATCTATCTTGAGAAAAAATGAAATTGCATATAGATGGCTCTTTCCAGAATGTGTACTTTTCACCTTTAAAGGGAAAAGATACAGAATCAACTCAACATTTAAGGCAGAAGATCTTATCAAAACACACAAAGATGAATTGGAAATGGAAGAGGAGGAACCAGGGATGACGGAAGAAAAAGACCAAGATGTACAGGAGAAACATGGACAACTAGAAAACCTATAGCTACTAGGAAGACAGCAAAACTGCCACCATCCCAAATAGTCACAAGATTCCAATACAGAAGTAAAGACTACACAGACACAAAACCTCAAGATGGATGGAAGAAAAATGAAGATAATTTCAATAAATGTCAATGGTTTAAATGCACCTCCAAAAAGAAGATGGATATTCCAGCAACTGAAAAAGATTAAATTGGATATTATATGCTTACAAGCAGGGCTCGTTTCGAGCTGGAGTGGGCCGGAGTGCTGCTCCAGCAGTGATGGAAGGCACGCCCCCGCCCATCTGGCCCCACCCCTTCCCAAGTGACCCCTCAACTTGCCACAGGGCTGTTTCCCCTGTCTGCTCACCGGCCAGTCCTGCCTCTTAGCTGCCCACCACCCGCACCCCACTGGGCCCCCACAGCCTGTGCCCCAGCTGGACTCAGGCATGCCCCCAGCAGCCACCCTCCCATTGCCATGGCTGGGGCGCTCCATCCACGCTGCTCAGGTAGGGCCGTTGCTCCCTTGCTGGCCCAGTGCATGGTAGATAGGTTGTGAGTTTGGGGCTGGGAGGTCCTAGGCAGCAGGTAACACATTCTGAGGGAGCCGCTGGGATGCAGCTGACAGACCCTCCTCTTGCTCAAAGACACCACAGGGCTAGGTCCGGGCTAATGCCGGTGGCACTCACTCCTTGCACTGTTAGTGCTGGGCAGAATGGGGATGG
>NW_015167609.1:143314-144687 GCF_001447785.1 Gekko japonicus
CCGGCGGTAGCCACGGTGTTGCTTGCTGGCTCCGGCAGCAGCGACACATTTGGGGTGGAAGGAGGAGTGCGTCATGAGGGGCCGCAGTCCAACTGCGGGTTGGATGCGGAAGCTCCTGTGGCCAAGAGAATCTCCCCCCCCCCCAGCACAAACAATGTGGCGGCTTCACCACAGTGCTCATGCCAGTGGGGGAGGGAAGGAAGGGAATGCACAGGTGGAGAGGGGCAGGATATGAGGGTGCCAGGCACCTCCCAGCCCCACGGACGCTGACGCTAGCCAGCTAGGACTCCGCGGGCTGAGAGGGAGGGCGGGTTGGGGACCTCAGAAAATGATGTAAAATGGCCCTGAGGCTAAAGATCAGCCTAGAGTGACTGAAAGGGTGGTGATAGTTGGAGGTTCGGCAGTTTTTGGTTGTGTGTGTGGAGATGATGCTTTGAAAGTACACGTAACTCATAGATTTGTACCTGATAGTTTTGCTCCGAAAGTAATAACACAATTCCAGGGGAGAGGGATTTTAGTGGGATGAAGCTCAATGAAGAACAAAGGACATGTAACCCCAGAGAAACTTGTATATTCGGTTATATAAGAAGCTAAATCCAAAGGGGACCAAAGTAACTGTTCAGCAATTCAACAAAACATACAGACACAAACTGAAAGAATGGTCAATGAGAGTCATACAGGAATAATCAGTATTGTACTAAGAACTGATAAACAATCACCTTTTTTGTAGTTCCTTTTATTTTATAAATTATTTTAACTTCTCATGTATTGTGCAAACAACTCTGAAAGACAGGTTATGCTGCCAAAGGGTGGCATAAATGTTTCAAACCTCAGTAAGACAGTACACAGTCTTGCATATGAAACTAAGCTGACTCATTCCATCTATTCTCAACTCTTCTTGCTAGTTAAAAGATATATTTTGCTATAATTTATTTGTACGAATTTATATTGTAAAGGCTGCTCAGTTTACCGTTCTTTGCAGGCATCTTTTGTGAGATGTGCAACATGATTATTATGGCATCTTCCTTGTGTATTTGCTCAAAAGTCCTGAAAAATAGGTTCTTTTCAACCATCTCTCTGCAAAAAAACTCTCTCGCCGCCATCTGCATGAACAAGATTTGGAGGGGAGGGGGGGGAACATGGAGATTAGAGGCCTTTTAAAATTTCCCTTTGCCCTATGTGCAACCCAGAGAGAACACTGGCATGAAATGTGCACTCTGCACATGTTCATGCTCTTCATTTTGCTGTTACTTAAAATGGTGTGGTACAGTTTCAAAGGGGCAACTAACTGGGATGTATAAAAGGAATGACAGGATTGCCCATTAGAAACAATGGGACAGGCTTGAAGGCCCATTGGAGAGAATGAGATCCAG
>NW_015167609.1:145155-161357 GCF_001447785.1 Gekko japonicus
TAAGGGGGGCGGGGGGGGGGATGAGAAGATCTGCCCTTACAGAGAAACCAGAGCCAGTTCCTAAATAAAACTTGGTCTTAAAAGTGCCACTGGACTGGAGGAATAATCTTTTGATTGTTTTCCTGATTTATTGTAGAAAAAGCAAAAGCATACTAACTTGATCTGTATTTTCATGCTTGTTGTAGGGTAGCTTCCTTGCAAGAGCAAAGGAAACTTAAAGTATCTTTAGTCAAAGTGTAAAGCTGGTTCGCCAGCTCTGAGTTGGGAAATACCTGGAGATTTTTGGGATGGAGCCTGAGAGGTGGATGTTGCCTTCTGACATACTTCTGGTGATGTCAGGGGGTGTGGCATATGCTAATGGGTTATGCTAATGAGCTCCTACCTCTCTTTTTCTACAAAATGACCCATGCTTAAAAGAGACCAATATAAAACAATCAGACCAGAAATTCTTGGATATTAAAGGATTTTGAAAGGTTTTCATCTCTTCTGATAAGGATAAAAAAAGAGAGGTGTAGTTACATATGTGAAAGAATATCTCCATCCTGAAATGCTTTATAGTTCTCAAGATGGTAGAATCCTGATAATTCAAATACAAAGACAAAGTAAAATAACCTTGATTGTGAACATATATGCACCAACCCAGCAACAATAAATTTTTTATAAATCCTTGCAACAACTGATTTTGAACCAAAACTTTGATGAGCTCTGTTTGATTGGAGACTATAATGCAGTATTTGATAGACTTTTAGACAGAAAAACAACAATTGGAAAACAAAAAAGGGAATTAATTGCCATATTCCTTTTTACAACTGGCAGAAGAAAATAGCCTGGTGGATGGCTGGAAAGTAAGAAACCTGAATAAAAAAAGATTTTACATTCTACTCAGCGAGACATAAGTCCTGGTCAAGAATTGATATGTCTTGGATATCATCAACAATTGTAAATGACCTTATAGAAGTGGAAATACTCCCAGCAACCTTTGCAGATCATAATTCAATTATACTTACACTCCAAGATATCCCAAAAAAAGCAGATGGACTTTAAATTCATTTCTTTTTAAGAATGAGACATTTGTAACAGAGACTAAAAAAGAATTTCAGATGTTTTTTAAACAAAATATTCAGCCAGATATTTCTATCACAATTGTTTGAGATGCATTGAAGGCTTATGCCAGAGGATGGATAATCAAAGAAGCAGCACATGTTAGAAAACAAAAGAATTTAGAATGCATCTGTGTACAATGTATGTATCATATAAACTTTGTTGGTGTTGTTCAGTCTCAGTCGAGTCTGACTCTTCGCAACCCCATGGACCACATCACGCCAGGTCCTCCAGTCTTCCGCCATCCTCTGGAGTTTGCTTAATGTCATTTTCATTGCATCGACTGGACACCTTCCAGCCTGAGGGGCTCATCTTTCGGCGTCATATCTTTTAGCCTTAAGTTGCTGTCCATGAGGTTTTCTTGGCAAAAATACTGGAGTGGGTTGCAATTTCCTTCTCCAGTGGATCACATTTTGTCTGAGTTCTCCACTATGGCCTGTCCTTCCTGGGTGGCCCTCCAAGGCATAGCCCGCAGCCTCATCAAACCACGCAAGCCCCCTTGCCATGTCAAGGCAGTGATCCATAAGAGAGATCATATAAACTATAAATCCTCAATCACTGATTACAACTGGTCACTGCTTATCTTGATTAGCATTGCATAGAAATATCAGAGGCTTATTTGTGGTGTAGTGGCTGGACTGGCCGACCCACATTTGAATCCCCACATTGCAGTGAAAGTTCGTTGGGTGACCTTGAGCCTGACACACATTCTTAGCCTAACTTACCTTATAGGGCTGTTGTGTGGATAAAATTTAAGAAGGAAGAATGTTGTTAGCTACTTTGTGTCCACACTAGAGTGAAAAGTGGAATATAAATGAAGTAAACAAATACATTCTCTACGGATTGAGTGGATTTCTATCAGCAGAACAGGCTATCTTCACCTACTCTCTCCTGCTACAGTTCAGTATGACCCCCAAATGCTGTTCCTGGGGAATATGGGAATAGTATGAAGGAGGAGTTGAAGAGCTGTAGCTGGAAGGTTGAATTAGTAGAAATCTCCATTCTTCCATTTACATGAAGTCTACTGGATCCAAGCCTTGGCCTTTCAACGTATTGTTCTCTCCACCCCTGCCACTTATAAAGATATTTCTTTTTAGTGTGGCTTCTCTTCAGCATGCAGTGCAGGTGGTCCCTAGCATTAAACTCGTGGGCACTCAATGAAATTGTTGAGCAATCAGGTTAGAACAGATAAAAGGAAGTACTTCTTCACCCAAAGAGTGATTAACACATGGAATTCACTGCCACAGGAGGTGGTGGCAGCTGCAAGCATGGACGGCTTCAAGAGGGAATTGGATAAACATATGGAGCAGAGGTCCATCAGTGGCTACTAGCCACAAGGTATAGATAGGAACTCTCAGTCTGGGGCAAGGGATGCTCTGTATTCTTGGTGCAGTGGGGGCAACAGTGGGAGGACGTCTAGTGTCCTGGCCCCACTGGTGGGCCTCCTGATGGCACCAGGTATTTTTGGCCACTGTGTGACAGAGTGTTGGACTGGATGGGCCATTGTCCTGATCCAACATTGGCTTCTCTTATGTTCTTATTATCTTCTATCAGAACTGGCTCACCCATTAGTGGACCTAGGCAATTGCCTAGGGTACAAGAGGTCAAGGATGCTGAAGAGGCTTGCCAGTAGCAAGTTACAATCCTGAGTAATGGGCCTGGGCCAGCAAGAATGGATTCTTTTTAATTCGTTTCCATTGGTTTTAAAAAGAAACACATTTATTATTATATTATCTGGGGGTCTTCTTCAGTTTCTTTGTGTACACTTAAAGTGACGAGAGAGAGAGAGAGAGAGAGAGAGAGAGAGAGAGAGAGAGAGAGAGAGAGAATGTGTGTATGATTGTATGTGAAAAATCAATCATCCAGTTACTATCATCCACATGTCTATCATCCACATGTCTTCATGCTGGTGAATCACTGGAGGGATACCTTAATTACTACTACTGTTTAAGGAGTTCCTGGTGGTTTGGTTCTCTCATTCCTCTGAAAATGTCATGTAGCTCAAAGCATCAGCTGTGGACCATAAAAATTCCTTCTCTGGGGCTTATCTCCAATGGTAATTTGCTGGGAGGGGTCCTGATCCCTTGCAAGGTTCCAGTTGTAAGGGAGAAATGTCATTGCCCAAGAAATCAGGAGAATCAAAGAAGAGCAAGCCTCCTTCTGCTGCTGATGGTAAGCACCTAAACACAAAAAACAACCTTTTATTTTTTTTCAGGGGATGTCTTTCATAATGTCTAAGAATCCTGGATTTGTGTCTGCCATTCCAAAAATCACAGTAATGACCTGAAACAGCAATTTTTGTGTATATTATTGGTTTAGGAATTTCCAGATGCACATACTTAATCACATCTCTATTTACACCCAATTAGAAAGGGATTCTTAGGGATAGTATATTTGTAAAATGCATCCTCTCTGTGAATTTTCAGGGCCTATAGGGGAGACTGTTTTGTAGGCAATTAATCATCTTATATGGTGGTCACTGGGAGGTATACATTCAAGTGTAAGATTTTTCTCCTTTTTATCGATCCATGTAGAAATATGATACTTATTTTTAAAGTAAAAAATAAAGAGGCCAGTCTGTTCCACTTTATGCTGCTATCCTTAGTTGATATGACATTTTTTTTTTCCTCTTCAAGACTTGTGGTATCAAATCTGGCTGGGGTCCCCTGTTTCCCAGGTCTGTACTTTCAGGGGCATTTCGGGCTGTAATGGGAAGGGGATATAAGAAAGTTACACTTTTTTTTGGTGGGAGCCAAGACTGTCACTCCTGATGACAGATTTTATGAAATAGCTTATTTCACTTGCAATAGCTCTTCAATATTCTGGGATGTTGCTACCCATCTGTCTACAAAGCCAATCCTGATTGTTGCTTGGCTGTGCTCTTTATGACTGATTATCAGCAATTCTTACACTAATTATAACCAGTAGTAACTTCAGTTGTGTCATTAAAATGTAACATTTACTTTTGAAACAGCTGTGAATATGAACTATTGTGTATATTTGGGAATGGAAAAGGCCAGTCTGCAAGGATACTTAAGAACTCACTAATCAGCTACAGGTAGCTGCTCTGATTAATGATATGACCACTTCTTCAGGTACACTTCCCTTCTGCTACTTCTTGATTTGCTGACTTACCTAGATTGAAGACTAAAATCATACCAACTAGAAACAGGGCTGTAGCTTGCTCTCCTCCTTTGCTGCCAGTACAGTTCTTCCAATTCAGTGATCCCCCGCAAATAACAGAAATATCTCTAAACCTGTTGCTTGGCTCAAGTTTATATCTGTCTTTTAGTAGCTATATATTGATTGTATCCCAAACATGTACATTTAATTTTTTAAAAAGATCAAAGCTTTCACCTGTGTACAATGAATACCTTTTAAAAAATATATAAGAATTTTCTTAGAATACCCTCTGCCCAAGCTTTGCACACTGTAATAATAGCTAAAGTGGGGGGTTTAAAAGCTGCAAAAGGGTCTGAAAAATCCATCTTGAGAGGAATCTTGAGGTTGGCCAGAGTAGGAGAATGGAGTTTGGAGTACTGCCATGTTTAAGGAACAACATTCATTTTTTAAAAAATGAAAAATATTGTTATAATCTTTTAGGACTGTTGCTGATGTAAAGTTTCACATGAGACAGACAGACAGAAAGACAGAGAGAAGAATCCAATGCAAAAGGGCTGAATTGAGATTCATCAAGAGAATGTGTAACATGTCTCCTCATCTCAAGCAAAGACTTCAGTTTTCTCACTCAATATACGTGTTAATAGCTGAACATGACCCACCCTTTACTAATGTTAATTAAGTCTGCACAACGAATTTCAAACCATACTTGGGACACAGATGAGGGGGATATTATTCAGATCATTATCTTGGGGCTTCTGTTGCTGTGGGATAGGAGTGTGCAAACAAAAACATTGGTATTTTGGGGGGTTCAGATATACCAAAATATGATACTGGGGTTTGGTAAATGATCATTATTGCCAAATTAATTTGACTCAATTATACCCTATGGGGACTGTCTCCATAGGGTATAATAATCCCCCCCCCCGGCAGTTGTGTTTGAGCAATGGCATGATCCCATCACTGAGGGGGTTTAAAGTTTAAATCTCTCCCTCTCTGGAGTCATGCCACAGTGGCAGCATGCTCCCTTCATTGAAGGGAAGGCAATTTGCCTTCCTTTAATAAAGGGAACATGCCACAACTCCAGTGTGACTCCAGGGGGGGGTTTAAATGCCTCCCCAATCTTTTATACCTTCTCCAGCTGGCCTGTGACCACAGGCCAACTGGGGAAGAGAGAAAAGATCGGGAAGCCTCCCCATCCCTTCTCCAGCTGGCCTATAACAGTAAGCCAACTGGAGAAGGGAGGAAAGATGAGAGGCATTTAAACATGCCTCCCCATCCCTTCTCCAATTGACCTGTGGCCATAGGTGATCTGGGAAAGGGAGAAAAGATTGGGGAGGCATTTAAACATGCTTCCCCATCCCTTCTCCAGCTGGCCTGTGGTTGTAAGCCAGCTGGAAATGGGAGGAAAGATCAGGGATGCATGTTTAAATGCCTTCCTGTGCCTTCCCCAGTCTGGCTGCCACAGCAGACCAGCTGGGAAAGGGAGAAGCATTTGGGGAGGCATGTTTAAATGCCTCCCTGTTCCTTCACCAGCCAGTAGGGGGGCATTTAAACATGCCTCCTGTCCCTTCCCCAGCCCAACCACAGTGATGGGTTGGCTGAGGAAGGTAGGAAAGATCGGCTTCCCTGCTGGCCATTTAAATGTAACAGCTGATGGGTAGACCACTGTTAGCTGTTAGGTTTAAATGGCCAGCAGCTCCAGTATGGTGAATGCACCCAAATAAAAGCTGAATAAGATTGGCCTTTATTTGGGATCACCTTATCAGTTTGCTGAATCAGAATAGATAATCTGATTCATCTGAATAAATACCCGACGAATACCAATAAAGTATTTGTCGGGTATTTATTTGGCTCAACTGAATGCACATTCCTACTGTGGGAGCTGTGACAGGAAGCACCCTTTGGGGCTGTCAGGATCCTTGATCCTAAAACCTCATAGATAGAAGAACAGAACTGCCATGCTCCTTTCAAACACCTGTTTATTTTTTTGCAAGGAGGAGGCTGAACAGTTCTGAAGTCTGTTCAGAGGTTTAGATCCAGAGTAAACTTGCCCAGATGTTCAAGCATGCTTATATAGAGGAGTCCAGACATCTCTGAATCTCACTTAGTTACCACCCACACTATATAAGAGTTGTTTAAATAATTATTCTGCATGTTGCACATCTCTTTGTATTCAATAAAGTTGTGGCCCAGTTTTACACTCAGAGGAATTGTGTTAGCTCTGTTTATTCCATGGTCACCTGCAATACATGTAAATATAATCTAGTTGTACCACAAAAAGCATGTTCACTGTGGGTAAGATAATAAACAATAGCCCCTATTAGGGTGTACAAGTTCACCTGACAAGTTAAGGAACTCTCAGCTTTTGCCAAGACCTGAATTTGGCCTACAATATTGGTATTGGCACAACTGCTTCATTGAATCAATTGATGAGGCATATCATTATAAAGAGAAAACCAACAGCTGATTCATTTTATTTTCAGTAAAGCATATATTTGGCTACAGTCAATGCATCAAGTCTTCATTTTACGTGGCAATTTAACATCCTAGTCCATGGTGGTCATTAAACAGCTTCAATTTTCCACTTAATTACAGACCTGTCTCAGCCTCTTCTAAAAACGAAGTGATTTTAAAATGACAAAATAGTAATTTTATTTTATTTTTTGTGGTGCGTAAATTAAATTTTAGACATTTTCCCATTTGGATAATTTACTAGTGATAGGAAATGAACTGGTTGCAATTATTCTTTCTGTCTTCCACAGAAGGCTCTGTGGTTCTTTGCCTTGGTAATAGCTGTAAATGATACTTTAGTCAACTGGTAGTATCTTTCCTATTTTAACTTCAGTGGAGCTTCCAAATAGTGTAAAAGGGTTTTCAGGGATTAATTCACAATTAGATATTCTGATATCCTTTAAACATTTTCAAAAGACCCCTGTGGCCATACTTTTTCCATTTAAAGCAATACTGAATTAATAATGTTTTGCCATCTCGTCAGACCTTTAAACTCCTGTGACTGATATCACATCAGTTAGCCCACTTAAGCAAAATGTCACACGGCAAGACTTCCATTTTGAATAGGTCATTCCCACTGAATGCTCATTAGTGCTCACTGTCCATTTTCCAGTGCTTGTTGCAGCCACAGAACCTTCCGTTTAGAGGGGGGGGGACCCTTCTCATTTCTCATTCCAAATGGTAGTCTTATTACAGCAGCACAATATGTCATAATGCATTTTGAATAAAAAGTCACAATTGTCACATAATGTTTAGATAGAAGGCCATGAAATCATGCTGTTATTTTAAATTAAGCTAGCAAAGCTTCTGGCAAGGATCTCTAGCCCATCTGGAGTACCACACTTTCACAAAATGGATGCCAATAGCAGTGAAAAACAGATAAAGGGGAGGGATACTTGCTGCATGTGTCCTGGGGAGGGGTACTAGTCCTGGATTCATCATCATTTCCCAAATGTTTTTACTGTGTTGCAGAAATCAGAAGGAAGATTAAGCATTAGCCTAAAGTTCTCTGTCAATCCTTGAATACCTTTTTTATTATTAAGTGCTTTATTGTTATTTCATTGTTTCTTTTTTATGTGACTAATAGGATCACATATCTCAACAACCACTTCCCCCATACTAACCCACCACATTGGTATACAAGCATGAAGAGGCAGTAGGTTACCCAAACAAGATAAGTGCAAGATAAGAGTGAAGGCTTTGAGTACAGAAGGAGGAAAATGAGGAAGGAGATACAGGATAGAAGGGAGAGTACAGCATGAGACAAATCTAGGTAAGGCATTCAATCTATGTTCAGCAATGGAGGGGGGAAATCTTATTAAAGAAATTGCCTGCGGCATCCCACAATGTATACACAGTCTCATCCCCCCGCACCTTTGCACACTGTTCTTTATTATTACTGACTACTGAGTATTATTACTGACCACTCAGTATTATTACTGATCCACTGAGGGAAAATATGGAACTTCTAATACTGTAAAATAATTCTATTGGCTAGCAAAGCTGCTCTATGAATCCAAAGTACCTGATGCTTAGGGCATACCAAATGAGCAAGTGGATATCCCAGGATTAAAGTATTAAAAAGGTTCAGTGAAGATGACAAAACAAGACAAATTCTACATCTGCCTCAATTGTAAGACATCAGAACATCCTCAAAGACTGTGGACTAAGGTAGTATTATGTTTACAGCAATACCAAAAGGCATCATTATTGCAAAATCCAAGAAAGTATCATTTGGGAGGCTTTCAATGAATTCATAAAAACAAGGCCAGAACCACTAATCTAAGGCAGTTAATTTGATGGGCTGAATGTATTTTGACATTGTGTCTTCTGAACTGAAGTACTTAATTCCAAATTATTAATTAACTAGCAGTAAAGCCCGTTGTGAAAGCAATACAATGGGATTTAGAAAGATGTGATTTGTAACGAATGCATAGGCTGGAAGGAGGTAAAGTACGTCCTGGAGATTTTGGGGGTGGATTCTGTAGAGGGCAGCATTGGGCGGGGGGGGGGCGAAGGACTCAGCAGGTGTAATGTCATAGGGTCTACCCTCCAAAGCAGCCATTTTCTCCAGGGGAACTGATCTCTGTCATCTGGAGATCAGTTGTAACAGTGGGAGATCTCCAGGTCCCATCTGGAGATTGGCAACCCTAGGGGAAAGTCAGCTGCACAGCAGGAGGTTGAAGAGAATGGTTTGATGGCTGCTGGGCCAAGATTGGCAACAATAGTTCCCCAGGAGCAAATGGCTGGTTTGGAGGGTGGAGTCTATGGCGCTGTACCTATCTGAGGTCCCCCTCTCCGGGCTCCACTCCTCAAATCTCCAGGAATTTCCATACCTTAAGCTGGCAACTTTATCTCCTCCCCTCTCAGCAGCCTCTTTCTAGGCAAAATTCTGTCTTTCTCATTAGCAGGGGAGCAAAGCAGCTTACTTCTTTCTCTTCGGCTTTGCGATCTGTACAGCAACGCTGTAAGGTAGGTTAGGCAGAAAGTCTGTGGCTGGTCCGAAATCACCCAGACAGCTTCCATAGGGATGCTCCTGCGGAACAGGAGCAAGCAGCCAGGGCTAGTGATGCCATGCCAGTCTGGAGGCATGAAGTCACCCTGAGAGGCCTAGGGTTGCCATTGCCAACAAAGACAAATTGATGCAAAGGAGGATGGAAAAGTCTCCATATCTCTATTTTGCCTTAAATTGGTTTTGATGCCAGCAGAGTGAGAAAATGCCAGAGGCTCTGGGTGGGTGCCCCATGGTAAATGCACCAAACAATTCCTAAAGATTTTCCAAAACACTACTCGGTCGATACATTGTAACACTTTGAATTAGCACCAGAGCTTTAAGAGCTCTCCAGCTGTCACCTGGAGACTGGCAACAGCTTGTTTGGAGGGTGGGGAGTATGACATTGTATCTGTCTGAGGTCCCCCTCTTCCTCCTCCTCCTCCTCAGACCCCACCCACAGCAGGCTGCATCCCTAAAGTATCCTGGAAGTTTCCAACCTGGAGTTGGCAACCATATGTCCTTTCCAGGCAACCATCAGCCTACCTTTATCTGCCTGCCTGTCTTCAGGTTTACACCCCCCACACACAGCCTCTGCCAAGGGAAAGGGCAGTTTTCCCCTGCAGTGGGAACCAAAGCAGCTGACATCATTCTCCTCTCCCTCATATGATCCACACAACTACTCTATGAGGTATGTTAAGGTTGAAAGTGTGTGAATGGTCCATAATCCCCCAGGCAGCTTTTAAAACATGAACCTGGGACCTGCACACCATCCTCTGAAGCGCTCTCTGTGGCAGTAATGGGGTGACTGCTGCACCTTTTCCTATCTTTTTTTGCCTTGTGGTATTCTGCTTGTGGTGTGATCTGTCTTCTTTGTGATGTGGCATGATTGTGTTATTGGGTTTGTTTCTTTTGAAGGGGAAGTGATGTGTTCTGAGTGAGGACATATTTTACCTCAGAATACAGTAGGGTGGGGAGTATGGCATTGTATCTGTCTATGCAACTGAAAATTCCAACTGCCTTGCGGGGGGGGAGTTTGAGGTGTGGAATGAAGTCCAATCAGCTTCCATATGCAAAAGACCTTGAAACGTTGGGTGGGACTGCACAAAGCAGCCAGTCAACCCAGCCAGCATCTTCTGACACAGTTCTTGTGGCCAAACACTAAAGGTGTGCATTTTGGAACGTTGGAGCCCACTATGGCTTTATATATTAGGGAGAGATATTGTGAGTTTTGGACATTGTTCAGAAGTATGAAGAACTAAAATATTTTTGATCATTGCTAAGTTTAAATTTCCTTCACACTTTAGTGTCTGTGCATCTAGATAAATGAATAAATGCAGGGGCAGATTAGGAGGTTGAAAGAGCCGGGGAAGGAGGCCTGGTCCCACCCAACCAATGGAAGGAAGGAGGAAGAGGGCCAGGCTCACTGTGGTTCCCAACTGGCTTGCACCTGCCCACCTTGTGTGAGGTGGCTCCCACAAGGCTCCCACAAAAGAGAAGTTGCTATCTGGTAGCAGTGATGATAGTAACAACTCCCACCTCCAAGCACAATGTGAGGTCTCCCAGTTTGTGGTAGTGTTTCCTGCTCCCTTTGCCCCGGAGTTTGTGTGGTCCCAGTTTGGGTCAGCCCTCCAAGCCATCATCCCACTGCTACGACTTTTCGCAGAGCAGGAATTCCTGCCAGTTTGATTAACTTTCCGTTTGCCATTGGTGATCAGGCAGCCAATTAATTAATGGGCTGTTTTCAACCTTTATGTGTGTACTTGCGTGAGCAGGCTACTTGAAGCCATCATTAGCCAAATCTTGTTGGAGAGATTTTTCTCTTTACTTGGCAAAGATTTTTTGTTTTTGTTATTTAGGGGGAATCAGGAGCCAAGTCCCAGCTTATCAACTGGAAGGCAAGTTCTTCTGATCTCTCATCCTGGAAATGTTTCTGCATTCCAGACCTACTAAGATGAAGCATGTTTAATGGGGATGCAACTGAGAATTAGTAGCCCAGATTATCTCTTCTCTGCTTCCCAACTCTAAGGTCGAATCTGCGTTTGCATTTTTAAATCAGTTTTGTGCTGCTGTGACCGGGGTAATTTTGTAGAAAAAGAGGTGCAGGAGCTCATTAGAATAACTTATTAGCATAACTTATTTGCATACACCACACCTCCTGACATCACCGGAGGTGTGTTAGAAGGCAACACCCACCACTCAGGCTCCACTGGACTGTTTTGGATTGCTAGCTATTGGGGGAGGGGGAAACATGCAGATCTGCCCTCACAGAGGAGGGAGAGCTTGTACCTGAAGGTGGGCAGAGGCTGCTTCTTGCTCCTCATGGCCCAACTAAGGGCTGCTGGGAGCAGGGGGCAGGGCTTGTTGCATGTGCCCACCCCCTGGGCTACTTACTGCTGGAGCTCCATTCCTGTGCGCTCCTGCAGGAAATGACCCCAGGCTGTGATGCCGTTTTTCTCTATGCTTGTTTGAACGTTGTTTGGAGAAGAGTCTTTTAAAGCAGTGTGAAGGCACAGAGACAGTGGAGCCGCCACGAGAAGGCAATAAACATATGTGGACGTGCAAAAGTATGCTACCACTGTTGAGGTGTGAAAATGACACCAAATGTAGACAGCTTTTTTGAAGACGGAGTCAGAAGGCTGGGACACCGGTGGGAAAGACAAATGCAGATTCGACCTCAGCCATCAGCTTGGGCTGAAGGAAAAAGGAGGGAAACAAGTTCTTTCTCCTTTCCCTTTTGCAATGCAGAAATAAAAAGCATTGTTTCTTTTGCCATGAAATTGTGAGCAGAGGAAAACAGAAACAAGTTCTTTAGAACATAAGAACATAAGAGACGCCAATGTTGGATCAGGCCAAAGGCCCATCCAGTCCAACACTCTGTGTCACACAGTGGCCAGAAATACCAGTGCCATCAGGAGGTCCAGCAGTGGGGCCAGGACATTAGAAGCCCTCCCACTGTTGACCCCCCCAAGCACCAAGAAGACAGAGCATCACTTGCCCCAGAGCCCCTAGCTATACCTTGTGGCTAATAGCCACTGATGGACCTCTGCTCCATATGCTTATCTAATTCCCTTTTGAAGCCATCCATGCTTGTAGCACCCACCACTTCCTGTGGCAGTGAATTCCAAGTGTTAATCACTCTTTGGGTGAAGAAGGACGTCCTTTTATCCGTTCTAACCCGACCGCTCTGCAGTTTCATGGAGTGCCCACGAGTTCTTGTATTGTGAGAAAGGGAGAAAAGTACCTCTTTCTTTACCTGCTCTTTCCCATGCATAATCTTATAAACCTCGATCATGTCACCCCTCAGTCGTCTTTTCTCCAAGCTAAAGAGCCCTAAGCGCTTTAACCTTTCCTCATAGGGAAAGTGTTCCAACCCTTTTATCATTCGAGTTGCCCTTTTCTGCACTTTTTCCAAAGCTATAATATCCTTTTTAAGGTGTGGTGACCAGAACTGCACACAGTATTCCAAATGAGGTCTCACCATTGATTTATATAGGGGCATTATTATATTGGCTGATCTGTTTTCAATACCCTTCCTAATAATCCCCAGCATAGCATTGGCCTTCTTTATTGCAGTCACACACTGTCTCGACATTTTCAGTGAGTTATCCACTACAACTCCAAGATCTCTCTCTTGCTCTTTCTCCTATCCCTTTGCCTTTTCACTGTGTACCTACATCTGATCTGGGGTGGAGGGAATCAACTTGACTCCCAAGTCAGCTGTGAGTTGACTTCTTATCAACAGGTAGCTGCAAGCTTGTCTGGCAGATGTTTGAGTCACTCAAAGCAGTCCTAACATACCTCTAATAGGTTCACAGTCTAATGGTAAATGTCAAATGGGTTAAAGTCAACTGTTGAACAGGTTCATAACCAAATTCAAGCCATTCATACTTTTCTTGCTTCAACAGAGTACAATGTTGTGCTGCCTGAGGTGAAAGGAATTCTGTGCAGTATGTTTAAGCAAAATCTACCTTTGATGGAAAAGGTTGGAGCTCCGAGCACACGGAGAGGAGAAGCTGTGGCCTACTGGGAGTCAGCGAGGGCAGATCGAGGTGGTGGCGAGCCAGTGCAGAGGAGGACATTGCTGGCCTGAGGCGATAGAGGCATCTGGTTGGTCCTCAGCTGGCCTGTAGGCCCCGGGCTCCAAGCAGTGGCAGAGATCCTTGTCAGCCCGGAAATCCAGACAGTGTCATTGTCATTTCAGCAGACAGCAGAGACAGGCTTGGGGGCCATAGAGAGCCCAGTTTAGAGTAGCGGGTGCCTTGAGCTTCTGTCACGCAGTTCATAAGTATGGCGGTTGGTCCGGAGGGTGGTTAGGCAGCCATGGGGAGAGGGCACTAACTGGCTCAGATTGGGCTAGTGACAGTTAAGCGGCCACATAAAAGACATTAAAAAGAAAGAGAGAGAGGAAAGAATCACAGCGCTTAAATGGCCGTTGGGGCTAGTGGCAGTTTGGCTGCCATGTAATTCTACACGGCATAGTTAATCAGCAGGCCTATTACTGCCCAACTGGAGGGATAGGGAGCATTCAGAAATACAAGGTTTAGTGTGCCTGAGAGCCTAACAAGGGTGCCTATTATCAGCAGGAGTCCTCGGCGGCAGCCCCATCCCTGTGGACAAAAGTCTTTAAACTGCAAGACAGTAGCCCCATAAGGGCATTGGTTGGGCGGGAGATGGCCAGACAGGGGAGTTAACTGGCCCCACCTGCCAGGCAGCCCACAGGCAGTAGCCCCATAAGGGCATTGGTTGGGCAGAGGAATTAGCTGGCCCTGCCTCCTGGCGAAATAAATGTCCGGAAAGGTTTTGACAGGCAGCACCCAGCGGTCCCCAAACAATTTAAATTAGGTGGCCATTTTACGTCACTGGGCACATTGGGTAGCCATTTGGGTTAGGCATCTATAGGGTGGCCATTTTAGGTGGGGCCCTCCAGAGGGGACATTTTGGAAAAGGGCCTTCATCGGGTGGCCTTACAGAGCAGCCATTTTAGATGTGATTTGGCTGCCGCTTGATATGAATAACTTTAAAATAACATTAATCAATAAACAAATAATATGATAAATATTGAAAATAATATTACTGCGATGGCTGCTGAGCAGGGGCTGGACCTGGTTATGCAGCTATATTTGAAGTCTAAAGGGACGTGAGTGATAGAGGTGTGTTCCTCCTAGCATTGGCAGGATTAAATTAGTCGGAATAAGTTTCTATTAAGCAAGCAATTTGGCTGGTGCATAAATTGGTTTGCTACGGAGCTATCCTTCCAGAGAGGCTGGGGGGCTGTGAGCTGGCTCACACTAACTCAGATTAGAAGGAACATTGTTTGTAAGGCTATCTTTCGGCTATGCTTCTGCAGAGTGCAGGGGGTTGGACTAGATGACATGCAGGGTCCCTTCAAAGTCTAACATTCTATGGTTCTATAATCTTTTCAAGTGCAGGTGACGGACAAGGAGATTCCTTAGGAGCTGGTGAGGGAGTGTCAACATCTGTCCAACAGTCTGGGGTACAGCAGTCCAATGCCAGGCAGGTGGTCCAGGGTGCAGAGGCACACTTGGGTCTTCTCAAGGAAAGACAATGCAAACTCGCTGCGGTAAGTAAGGTAGCGACAACATCTGGTCACCTGGTACAGAGTCAGAACACTAGGATGACAAGTCTGGGGTCAGCATGGCCATAGGGACCCAGTGGTTATGACACTACCAGGGCTTATACTTTGCAGATCACAAACTCAGATTTTGGTTCCATCCATTCCTACAGGAGGGTGGCAGATGGTTTTGGGTCAGGTGACTGCCCCCTATATGGAAAGCCTGCTCACTGCGTTCTGACGTCATCAACTTGAGGCATAACATTCCCTGAGCTCTGCAGTTTCCAGCTACTGTCACTAGTGTTTTAACTTGCAGTTTCTTGTGTACCCAACAAGATATTCTCTTGATTCTTTCACTGCAGTATTCCAGACACTTCACACTAGCTTACAGTGTGACTGAGTTAAGTTTCCCTTGCATATCAGAGGGGAAAGTGGTGCATGTCTATTGTATGATGGTATGGTGCTGTCAAATAACTTCTGGTTTTCAGTATTACTTTTTATTTACCATTGACACTCATGAGATAGAAATATGCACAAACTCATACTTAGGTAAGAAGTTTTCACATACAGTAAACAAAGGGGGGGAAATATTTCTACATGAGCCCTGATGGCCTCGAGTCGGTGGGAGAGTTTGCATTATGTATAATCTCAAAGCAGATCTGTGCAAGTCCATTTCAGCCTCCAGCCTTCCATTTTCTGGCCTGTGGTAATTATTTCCCCCTCCCCCCCAAAAAAACACCAACACATATGATTTAAAAAAAAGAAAGAAAAGGGCAATTTTCTCATTATTATTTTCATTTAATAAGGGAAAGTGGAAGATGTCTGTTGTATGATGGTGCTGTCAATTCTCACTCTATTTCAGATTTTTATGGGGGTTAGATCAGTGGGTTTTGCTTAAGTTTGCCACAACAAATCCATGAGGGAACTGGGTGGGGGGTCTGTATTAAAGCCAGCCTTACATACTAGAATCTCTAAAGGACACTTAAAAGCACACTGCTTGCATCAAAGATGACAGAGCAATGAATGTCATCCCAACTTTGCATGTGAGTATAAATTGTCAAATAATACTAAGAGGTTAATAACTTCTGGTTTTCTGTATTACTTTTTATTTACCATAGATACAGCATGAGATAGTAATATGCACAAACTCATACTTAGGTAAGAAGTTTTCACATACAGTAAACAAAAGGGGGGGGACAAAAATAACACCTACACAGGATACTGTTGTACCATCACAAACGTTCAAGGGAACCAACAAATGAAATAGAAATTTAGTACAACAACAACAAAACCTTAATCTTCCTATGGAACGTCTTTTGAGTAAATTAATAACTTAGAGGAAAATATAGAAACTACACATTGTTGCCTTCAATGAATCTAAATCTCCCCAGTTGTCATTTC
>NW_015167609.1:161483-161686 GCF_001447785.1 Gekko japonicus
ACAATACAGTCCACAGTAAACAAAGACCAAGAAAAAC
The DNA here is from genome assembly GCF_001447785.1 of Gekko japonicus. Taxonomy (NCBI): domain Eukaryota; kingdom Metazoa; phylum Chordata; class Lepidosauria; order Squamata; family Gekkonidae; genus Gekko; species Gekko japonicus. The sequence continues at coordinate 161,521 of NW_015167609.1, forward strand.
CAATAAATAACAACTGTGCACTGACCAACCCATCCAAGAGCAATAGAAAAGAGACTTCAATACAATAAGAAATTCAAAGCATGTAATCTATCATTGGAAGCATTGCTGGCAACCGAAGGGGGAGGGTCATGGGCACATATGCACACACACATGTACGCACCACCCA
>NW_015167609.1:162291-223118 GCF_001447785.1 Gekko japonicus
GTGAGCAGAAAGATTACAGGGTTGGTCATACCTAGTGAAATAAGATCGGGTTAACTGTGGAGGTATCTGATAGTGGGATTAGAGAAGCTAGTACTGATTAGTGGTAGTATCCTAACTATAAATGCTCGTGGAGGGGTTCTGAGCTGGCAGAGACTGACCAAGAGAGAGATCTTGGAGTCGTAGTAGATAACTCACTGAAAAGGTCGAGAGAGTGCATGACTGCAATAAAGGGGCCAATGCTATTCTGGGGATTGTTAGGAAGGGAATTGAAATCAAATCAGCCAGTATCATAATGCCCCTATATAAATCAATGGTGCGACCTCATTTGGAATGCTGTGTGCAGTTCTGGTCACGACACTTTAGAAAGGATATTACAGCATTGGAAAAAGTGCAGAACAGGGCAACTCGAATGATAAAAGGGTTGGAACACTTTCCCTATGAAGAAAGATTAAAACACTTGAGACTCTTTAGCTTGGAGAAACGACAGCTGAGGGGTGACATGATTTAGGTTTATAAGATTATGCATGGGATAGAGCAGGTTGAGAAAGAAGTCCTTTTCTCTGTTTCTCACAATACAAGAACTTGAGGGCACTCAATGAGGTTGCTGAAATGCAGAAAAAGGCAACTAGAATGATAAAAGGGTTGGAACACTTTCCCTATGAAGAAAGGTTAAAATGCTTGGGCCTCTTTAGCTTGGAGAAACGATGGCTGAGGGGTGACATGATCGAGGTTTATAAGATTATGTATGGGACAGAGCGGATTGAGAAAGTCCTTTTCTCCCTTTCTCACAATACAAGAACTCAAGGGCACTCAATGAGGTTGCTGAACATAGGGTTAGAAGGGATGAAAGGAGGTATACGTGGAATTCACTGCCACAGGAGGTGGTGGCGGCTACAGGCATGGATGGCATCAAGAGGGAATTAGATAAACATAGGGAGCGGAGGTAAAGCAGTGGCTATTAACCACTTTGTATAGATAGGAACTCTCAGTGTGGGGAAAGTGATGCTCTGTATTGTTGGTGCTTGGGGGCAGGCTTCTCTTATGTTCTTATGACTGAATATATTGCTCACAAGCACTGGGGCAACAGGAAGAACAAGAGTGGATGGGCATCAAGTCGGTCTTCCATCTCCTCCCCGGCTACCCAGCTGATTTCGAGCTGTTGGGCTTTGTTTTCGAGGGCAAATTTACATGGATAGGGCCCTTCCCTGTGCTGATTTCGGGAGGTTCAGTTCCTTTTTGGAATGGGCCTCGCGTTACAGGACAAGATTATGCAGCACTGCCCACTATCTTGATGAATTCCTGTGGGCAGGAAGGAAGGATAGGGCCCATGCAGATTTTACTGAGCTAGGAGTTCCCCTTGCTTAAGAGCAAGCTGAAGGCCCCTGGCTGGGCATTTGTTAGGAAACAGTAGGGGTTCATGAAGGGCTTGCACCTACCACGCCATAGGACTAGGGTCACTAAGGGTATAAGAGATGACCTCTTTGTATGGAAAGAAGTTTTGGATTTGTACGATGGGGTTAGTGGTTCCTGTCTTTTAGGGGAAAAGCAGGTCTGAGGCAGGTCTGGCCATACCAATGTCCGGCATCTGGGTACGAGGAGAAGAAGGGCAACTTCTGTATAAGGAAGACGCTTGAAGGCTGATCAGGAGAGTTTTTCTGAAATGGAATTATGCCCCATGCAGACCTTATGCCAGTATTTAGCCATGCGGGTTGTGGGCGAAGGCTACAAGATGCTATGAGGGATACGTGCAGGATTGCAAAGTTTAACGTTATGTTTAAGTTATTAAGTTATTTTCCAGGTGCTGCACCCTGGTGTTGAAAGCAGAGGTGGGCCTTGCGATGATAAGAGCAAGGTGGCCTGGAGTGCAGATAGTATGGTTGGCTATTCTGCTTTGCCATAAATGACAAAGACATGGTGCTACAAGTGGAGACTGACCTCGTGATGATAAGAGCAAGGTGGCCTGGAGTGCAGATAGTATGGTTGGCTATTCTGCTTTGCCATAAATGACAAAGACATGGTGCTACAAGTGGAGACTGACCTCGTGATGATAAGAGCAAGGTGGCCTGGAGTGCAGATAGTATGGTTGGCTATTCTGCTTTGCCATAAATGACAAAGACATGGTGCTACAAGTGGAGACTGACCTTGCGATGATAAGAACAAGGTGGAATGCAGATAGTCGGGAAGGCTATTCTGCCCCGCCAGGTATGGCGCAATTGGGGAGACCCTGCAAGGTGTAAAGCCAACTGCCAGGGGAGAAAGGCTAAAGAGGGTGGTCTAGGGCAATTTCTGCCACACCCCAGTATACAGTTTGAGTTCCAAGACCTGTATAGGGCTGACGGGGTGCACCTATCTGACAAGGGCAACAGGTTCTTTTTGTAGGACTTGCGGCAAGGGATTAGCTCAGCCTTGGTTGTTTAGTGGGAGCAAAGACCAAAGCAGAGGCTTGGTCTTGGCTGTGGCAGGTTGGTGCGGACAAGAAACCGGAACTGGTGAGCACCTTATGGCATTAGGAAACAGGGGGTTATCGGGAACTACCTTTGGATTTTCAGGTCCAGGGTGGAGAATGGTGATCACCTCCTCTGGGAACCTCTTAGGGTATGCTCCTCCCTGCAAGTTGGCAGGCTTCAGGGGTAGCTCCTAGGCAGTGACCAGTTTGCTGGGCTGCCGGTCGCGAGCCAGACCTATGGCTCAAGAATGGAGCTGGGTGACCCGCCCGCGAAAAGGTCAAGGAGGTTGGTCAGGGGAATGACACCTGCCTTGCCTGTTCTGTGCTCGCTTAGCTGGTCCCTTGCCGCAATGCTATGTTAAATAGTTAACATAACATGGCCCTTGTTAACTTCCAAACTGTTGTCTGTCTCGTTATTCCAACTGGGGGGGTAATGGTGCTCCTGTCCTCCCGGCAAAGCCGCTGGAGGTCCGGGGGGCTGTTTTGCCGACCCGGAGGAACCCAGGGCAGCAACAGAGCCCATGACGTGTGGCGTCATGATGTGGGCAGCAGGGGCGGAGCCAGCTCTGCTAATAAAGGCTGGGCTCTGCTTCCACCTGATGTCAGTTGCTCTGCATGCTCGCCCACCTGCCCGCCCTGTTATTAGTGCAGGCTATGGCTGGTTGCCTATTGGGGCCAGGTAGGAATTTATTGTCTCTACCCAGTGGAGGTGTTTTTGCCTACCTTGCACTGAGAGCAGTGGATTGGATAGTTGGTTGTGGTGGTCAATACCTAAATAGGCTGGTCACTTGGCAGGTTGGTGCAGGCAAGAAACTGGAACCAGTGAGCACCTTACAGCATTTTCCCCATTAGGGAACATGGGCCACCAGGAACCGCAATGGGAGTTCTGACGACTCCCTTGCCACAGTGTTATGTTAAATAGTTAATAAAGTGGCCCTTGTTTACTTCCAAACTGTTGTCTGTCTCATTATTTCAACTGGGGGGGGGGGCAATTATCAGCCTAGGATCTTATTTTTAAAAACAAGAAATTGATCTTCCTTTTATTTCCAAAATCATTAGCTAGTTGTTTCTGTGTCTGCATGGCTACCATAGTATATTCATATGGGCACTTGTCAAGCAGCAACATCCACCAAAAGTTTAACAATTTTTATCATGTTAAGATTCTGCTGCAGAGTTGTGCTTATTCATAGTGACACAGAGGTATCTACTGTTAAGTTTTGCCAGTCTAGCAGTTCTTATATAATATTTGGGGACAGTGTCATATTAAATAGTGTGATTGAGGAAGAGAAATCCTCTGACATCTGAAAGCACTGTCACGTACTGGGTTCTCTTAGCCAGATTTTACAAATTCTGACCATTATAAATCTTATTTAAATCTTTGAAAATGAGTAAAAATATAAACTAGGGAGGATAAATAGAATCTAGAAATTGCTGAGATTTTTTTAAAAGGGGAATGCATAACTGTCTGCTTCAGTTCAGGCATAATGCCAAACCTTTATCTGAAACATCTCTTTCTTTCTCTCTCTGTATGTCTTCCAAATCCTCAGAGTACCAAAACATGTTCACTTATATTATGGTTAGTGAACTACAATTATGAATTTCCCTGTGTATCCTTTTGATGTGATTGTGTACTTATACCTTTCTGCTCTTATCTTCTTTCCTCATTTTTGGTCACACATACTAAATAATACACTTACAATCCACTTTCAGTGAACTTTCCAACTGGATTTTAATGTGTGAACTGCCAAAATCCAGTTGTAAAGTGCATTGAAAGTGGATTGAAAGTGCATTATTGAGTGTGTGTGACTGCAGCCAGGATGTCCCAAGGCCCTTGGAGATTGTCTGGTTGTTTAATTTTCAGCAGTGCCTTTGCCAATAGAATGGCAAGAGTGTCATTTAACACTGCAATTCTGAAGCTCCCTACTGTCCTGTGATTCTTTTATACAGAAACTGTTGCAAAAGTCAGCAATTATGCAGCCACTTCATTTCTTCTCAGGTCTCTGTTGTCTATTTTTTTCCTCTCTGCCAGCTTTCATAGCTGCAAAGGTGCAGAGGGACTTTTTCCCCCCCTTCCCTTTCCCATAATCATTTCTGAATTCTCCTTTTCAAGCCCTTGGAGAGGTTGATTGGGCAGCAGGCTTGAAAGAAAATATTGTTCAAAGGGGTCAGAGACTAGCAGCTGTTTTCACCTTTTTTCCCTGGGTGCTGGGTGATTTTAGGAGAGATGTATCATCTGAAGGCAGAGATTCCCCAGCTTCCGCCTTGCCAAAATATGTGAGCTTGCATACTCACTGTGAGTGGTCCTACCTTTGTCTTATAGTCTTTTTAGACAGCCTATGGTATTACAGTTTAGTAACTGCTTACTAATGGACTTTTCCTGTCATTTTAGACAGATCCAATTTAGTAACCAGCTGCTAACGGAATATATTTACCTGTTCACACAAACCTGCTTGTGTCCCATTAGCAAAGTGTAACTGAGCCATTGTTGATGAACACTGGTTTCTTCCATTATCAAACCCTTCCTTGAGCTTCTGAATCATTGTCCTGTGCTGTGTGAAATGGCCGGCTATAGTTCTTCATGAGTGAGATCTTCCTCTGCCTTTTTTTAATGCCAAAGAAAAACTGCACCTTGCTCTCTCCTCCACTCTCCTCACTGCTTTAAAGACATGTGGTGATTGGTTGAGGAATTCCCCCTCCCCCCTTCACTGTCAGCCACATGGAACTGTGTCTTTGCAAATGGCTGGTAACTCTTGCAGGGCATACACTGGGACTTTTTTGCTGGATGATTTATTTTGTAAAGACTCTCAGCTCAGGTCCATCACCCCTCAGGGAGAAAAAAATAGGAGGCTTTTTGGAGGGATTACATTTTAAAAACCAGGCTCTCTGTGTCTATGCCCCGGCTGTGGTCTGAGCCCCATTGTTTTTTTAGGCCTACCCGAGCAAGGCAGCCCCAGCTGCTAGGAGCAGAGGAGGAAGCTGTTGGAAAATTTGGATCTTTGTAATGGATCTTTGTAATGGATCTTTGTTCACTGGAGAGGAGGCATATTCTTTCTGTGTAAAAATCTTTATTTCTTAAGAGAAAGGTGCATGGGAAATCTACAAAACAAGAAACACTTAAGACTACATCCTTACTGTTACAAGTACAACAACAGACTAACTGACCGCACAGTTGGTAATGGAGAATCTTTTTTTCTTCTTGTCCCTTGAAGGAAATCACCTGAATACGTTAACCAATGATTGTTAGTAAATAGGCTCCAGTTTCCTGGGCTTTCTCCCCTGTGGCTTTGTGCCAGATTCCCTTCCAAGTCAGTCTAAACAATAGCACACAAGGTAAACACAGTAACCCTATAATGACTGAATTTAGACCTTAAAACACACATATTTCCAACACCCCTTCTCATGGTCTAACATGTAAGTCACTATACATGCACATACAACAAACATCACTCATGATTCACTTTAACATTTGGATCAACCATATTCAACATTTCACGAAAATGTTCAAATTTTTCTTTGGTCAGTGGCTTAGTCAAAATATCAGCCATCATTTCCTCTGTGCGACAATGTTCAATCTCGATTAGCCCCTTCTGGTACAGATCTTTCACTAGTGCACACTTACTTTTCGCTGTGGTGCTTTCTCCTTTGCATATAGTAATACAAGCTTGATTGTCCTCAAACATAACTACAGGTACAGATTCTCTTATTCCAAAGTCCTTCAACAAATGAAAAATCCATTCAAGTTCACTGCAGGCACTTGCTGCTGAGACACACTCAGCTTCTGCTGTAGACTGTGCCACAATAGTTTGCTTTCTACTAGCCCTGTCTTAGTCTTGGCCTTTCAGATGGTGCAATTTTCAGTTCTAAGTCTATTGTTCCTTTCAGGTATCTTGCTAGTTTCTTTATTGCACTCCAATCACGATGGTTTGGCGAACTCACTTTTCTGCATAAGATGCCAACTGCTGCTGTGATGTCAGTCCTTGTGGTTTTGCTCAAGTAGAGAAATTTTCCAACTGTTTCTCAGTTTTCCCCAATGTCTCTGGGAGGTGTTCCATCCTTTTCCTTTAGATATCCAGGTTCAAGTGGTATGGATGATGCTTTACAGTTTTTCATACCAACAGATTCTATAAAGACCATAATTTTTCATTTCTGGCATAGAAGAGAGGTTCCGTCCTTGAATCTTTCAACTTGTATTTCAAGGTAGGGTTTTACATCACCAAGCTGTTTGGCTTCTACTTCCTTGTTCAGTCCATCAGCTATTTCTTTAATATCTTCTCTGTAAACAAGAACATACTGGTATTGTCCATTTTTAATTCTAGTGCATAGGCAAGGTTCAGCTTTCCATTGCTCAAAGCCTTGCTTCTGCAATAGTCCAGTAATTTTGTCATACCAGGCCATTGCTCCTTGTTTTAGCCCATAGAGTCCTTTGTTGAGTCTGTAAACATAATTTTCTTGTCCTTTGACTTTGAAACCCTCAGGCTGTTCCATAATTATTTCCTCAGTTCTCCATTGAGAAATGCTGTCTTTATATCCATATGCTCTACAATCATGTCTCTTGATGCTACGACACTAAGAAGTGTTCTGAATGTTGTGTGATTGATAACTGGAGCAAAAGTTTCAAAGTAGCCAGTCCTATATTCTTGTGAGTAACCTTTGGCTACTAGGCGTGCTTTGTATAATTCTACAGTCCCATCATCTTTATGCTTGATTTTGAACACCCAGTTGCATCCAACAGGCTTTCTGTCTGGAGGTAACTTTGTAAGAGTCCATGCTTCTTTCTCATCTATGGATGTATTTCCTGTTCCATTGCTTCAATCCATCTGTCTCTTTCATTCACAAGCAGGTTGCATACTTCTTTCCAGTTCTTAGGTTCTTTTGCAGATTGTACAGTTTCACAAAATCCATATTTCTTTGGTGGTTGTCCTTTAGTGCTTCTTTCTGATCGTCTCACACTGGTTGTGAGTTCTGCCATGAGTTCTGCTGCCTCCTCTGGTGTGGTTTCTGCTTTCCCTTCTGTTCTGGTAGTGTATTCAGAAGGTGGAGCTGCCAGTTCCCCAGTGGTCATCACAGGTAACCATGCAACCAATTCTTCAGGAGCAGTCTCAGAACTCTTTGGATCAGCTGCATTGGAAGCACGTGGCAAATTGCTTTCAACTAAATATACAACATTTTGTTTCTCAACTGTGTGATTTTGGGACTTGTATATCCTTTTCCACCTACAGGATACCCAACTACAAGTCCAATTTCAGCTCTGGGGTCAAGTTTCCCCTTTTCTCTTTTGGTATGTGTGCATACCTTTTGGAACCAAAAGCCTTGGTATCCTTTAGTCCAGGCTTCTTTCCAAAACAAGCCTCAAATGGAGTGGTTCCTATTGTGGTACTCTATTGTGCAAACACTGCTGTGTTGACAGCTTCACCCTATAGGTTATTTGGTAAGCCAGAATGTATTAGCATAGCCCTGTGTCCTAAATTGTTCTGTCCAGCTTTTCACAAAACTCATTGTGTTGAGGCGAGTGTGAGATAGACACTTTGTGTAATCCCTTCAAGTTCTAGAAATTGTTTAAATTCTGCATTGCAATATTCTTCACTGCCATCAGTGCATAGGCTTAGGGGTGCCTGGCCAAAGTTGTTTTTAATTGTGGCCACATAGCATTTGAATTTATTGAGTGTCTCATCCTTGCTCTTCATCATACACACAAGTATATTTTGTTTTGCTTTCAGTAAAATTCACAACGTATTTGTTCCTGCCATAAGATGGCACTAATGGGTCAACAGGTTCACTAGGAACTTTTCATTATGAGTAGTGGACTTGCCGAAGTTCTTTGGAGCAGTTCCTTTTGCTTTGAGACATGTGTCACATCTCTCCTTTGCTGTCACAACTTACAGCAGGCATTCCATACTCCTTTAACAGTTTTTCAACACTCTTCATCCCAGAATGTGCAAACTTCAAATGCCATGCATATAAGTGATTCCGATGACTACAAGAACCATTCCTAGTTTGATAAAGTTGTCTCTCATCAGCATCAGCAACTTCTGAGTCTCCACTAACATCCACAAGATAATGAAATCCATTTCTCTCCTCCACTTCAAATTCACTTCCAGACATTTCACCAACAGAAGTGGGGGGCATGCCTCTCTCTCTCTTCCAAACTGGGGGGGGGGGGACTTCTGAGACAGATAGCACAAGCCTTTAAGGTTTGCACAAACACACGTTTGCACAAACACTCTTTAAAAATAAATAACAAATGTTCCTTTGGCTTCCTTCCCCCTCCCCCATGCCACCTCCCCCTCAGCTTGGAAAGCCTTTAAAAATGTGTCTCTGTCTCCAACGAGGCATCTCTATGAAGCCACTATGGCACTGACCTGCTATATTGATTTTGTGCTTTAGCGATCTCATTAGAAAGTTCAAAGGGGGGCAGAGGAAGATCGCACACACCAGCTGCACTGTTTGAAATGGCCATAATGCTTCAGAGATGGCTCATTGTACAAGGAAAAATTACTGCATGAAACTCTCATCCCTGTATTGCTTAACTGGATAATGGGCCAAGAATAAATACCCTCTGGTTTAGAACAGTAATGTGAAAAGGACATTAGTCTTGAGTGTTGACTCCTCTATTGCTGGATTGTCTCTACAACAGTGTGTCCCTTTCCTGTCCTTTCCTGCCCTCCCACTTCAGTGATACCTGATCCTTCAGCCAGCTCTGTTCTTCCCCCAATTTTCCCCAGTGTCTCAAGACTCAAGTTGAAAATTACCTGGATGGAATCTGTAATGGAAAGTAGACTGGAGACAATGATATCTACCAAAATTAGAATTGCATGTTATGAAAGTACATCTGAAAGCATAAAATGACCTCACATAATCATATGCAAAGAGGAGTATCTGCAGGATTGTACCTCCTGACAACCCCCCCCCCCCACACAGAAGGTTAAAATCATCCACAGCAACAGATGACAAACCAATGACAATGTACACAGGGAATCAAATGCATCCCCAGCATTCCATCCGGAGGGACTAGTGGGGATTAATTAGTGAAGTTCTCATACTACAAAGGGTAACATCTAAGAAAAACATATGCATACAAATAGCCTTACAAGGTTACTTCACCCAGTAGTCTTAATGTGTAAAATCATCCTTACAAGGGACAAGCTACATATTATACAAAAAAACTTTGATTAAAATACCTAATATTTTAATTGTTACTAACACTTAATATATGGGTGTGCCTGAATTTGTTTAGAGCCACAACACTGGGGAGCTAACCCCTAGCCTTGGTGTCATTTTCTGATCTAAAATCTGCTGCATCTATCTGGGGGGCACTACTTAACTTATAAAAGAAGCACTGGAAGAAAAAGTTAAACATTCCCTTATCCAGTGGCCCTTTCTGATAATCAAAGCATCTGTGTGAGGCAACTCATTAGATTATTTTTAAGTGATAACCTCAGCATGAATTTCTTGCATCACCTCTAGTTTGGCATTTAGGAAGGTATAGGTGTGGTGTTTCAGCTGCACTAATTCATCCAGAGTGTGGGGATAATGCTACTGGACTCTTACAGGGTTGTTGTAAAAATTACTGGCATAATGCACATGAAGCACTCTGAATGCTTTTAATGCATTATTTAAATAAGTGGTACTATTTACAGTATTTACAATTGAGTTGAAAGAACTGTGATCAGCCATAATAAATGTCTGCTGTTAATCTCTGCTTGTAAGAAATTGTTGCAATTTCAGCATTGACACAAAAAGACAGTACTACTCATGTTACTTTCTCAGTCTTTCATTCTTGCTTTCCTTTGTGTCAACTTTTGTCTTTTGTCTCCTTTGCCCTTGGTAAAGGATTGATGTAGGTAATAAGCCTGACCTAGTTCTTCTCTTAAAACTGCAACTGTCAGTATCTTGTTAGGGAGTTTGATCTCCTATAAGTTTATCAATGTTTAGTGGGCAGCCCAATTGGAAATACATAAAATCATTAATTGCAATCCATGAATTGCATAATAATAATAATAATAATAATAATAATAATAATAATAATAATAATAATAATAATTCAGAAGGAAGGAAGGAAGGAAGGAAGGAAGGAAGGAAGGAAGGAAGGAAGGAAGGAAGGAAGGAACCTTTGAATAATCACAGAATAAAGGAGTAGTTTTGTGTCAGGCAGCCTCTATATCTGAATAGTACCTTATCCTAGTCAAATGATAGGGTGAATCTATGACAGTGGAGCACAGCCCTGCCTTCCCTGTCTTTTGAGCTGACAATAGAATACTTGCAGATTTCCACAGAGCTCTCCTTTTCTTCACAGTTTTATTCCTAGCTTAAGTTTCTTTTCTTCCCCCGCATTTACCCCCCCCTCACTCTACACTAGTGAGGGTTCATAAAATGAAAACTTTGAAAAGTTGCTTGGGAATTAAATTCCTGAAAAATCTCTTTTAGCTATCTTGCTTTCTCTATAGGCCAAAGGCAGGGCTGTGCTCCACTGACTTCTAAAGTACTGTTCATTTCTCTATAGCCAGGCATCATCCTTTTCCATTAGGCTTAGATTGGTAGTCAAAAGTGCCAGAGATGCCTGAATGATCTCTATTTGAAAATGGAGCATGATTGCTGTGTCACAATTCTTCTTTTCCTTATTCTCTTTGCAACCAGTAGGCAGAAAGGATGCTCAAATAATCTTTCTTTCTCATGTACACTTAAATTCAGAGAGTTGGAAGCACCATATTGTAAAAGTTCCTGCTGCTACTAATTCAAGCCTGTTTCCCTTGCCCTTGGAGCAGTATAGAGCTAGACTGAGAGACAAACTATGCTGCATGTTTTTGACAACCCACTTTCACCTCAGTCACAGAGCACTGCAGGGAATATTACTATTAAAGCCTGCAGGACTTGATTTGACTCAGGAGAGATGCTTGGAGAGAGAAGGGGTGCTTTCTCTTTCTCTTTTCCCTGAGCTGAAACAGTCCCTGTGGTGAGTTATTTGCATAACTTTCAAGTCACACATGCTCGGAATATGTTTTGGCTCAGGAAAAAGGCATGGGGGGAGGTGGCAGCCCCCCCCCACACCACTGTCCTGAGTAAAATTGGCTCATGCAGGCTTTAAAAGCAATGTTCTTTACAGCAGCGGTGTGGCTGAGGTGAATGTGCACTCGGAAATCAGGCAAGTAACATTCCTTTCCTCTCACCTCCAGCTCTAACAAAGCTTGTGCCTGATTTAATTGGATTCTCCCTGTTTTTGTGTTCCATCCCTCCTGTTCAAGAAAAACACAGTAGACAGGTCAGTTTCCTCCCTAATGTCTGTACATCAGGGGTTCCAACTTTGTTGAGCCTGTGAGCATTTTTGGATTGTGCAGGTTGTGGGTGTCACCATAAAATGCCTGCAAAGAGGGTATGTACCCAGCAACAAAATAGCTGCCTTGAAGGCTGGGGCTAGTTACAAGACGTTGGGAGGTTCTGGACCAAGCATTCTCAGATGGATTTTTTTTAAATTTACATTAGACTTGATATCCCGCTCTTGTCCCATGGCTAGGGTCTCGGAGCGGCTTACAGGGTTTCTGGTGCTAATCACCTGTGTTCCTAGCTAGGGCCACAATGTATGAAAGGGGGGGGGTGGGACAACCTACCGGCACCCCCTCTGTGGTGGCTATTGCTGTTTCTCCGTTGGCTCGGCATGGTCGGGTCTCCTGGTCCAGCGGGTTGTTCTTTCTCTGGCGTTCTCTGGCGTCTCCGGCGTTCAGTGGTGGCGATCTCCTCCTTAGGCGCGCAGCTCCGCCTACTTTCCGGCCCGGCCACGTCCTTTCCGGCTCCGCTGAGCCGGAACTCGGCATCTGCGCACGCCCCTTTCTTCTCTCTTCACGGCAGCCCTCGGTGTACCCCTTCTCTGCCGCCAGGGATCGCTCAAACGCGCACCTTGCCTTGCTCACCACCGCCTTGCTCGCTGCACCACCAATGAGGAAGTTGGCTGAGGAAGTTGTTTCCTAATGCATGTTCTTTCCAGACACAAAGCTGTTGCCTCCTGGCCTCTTCTGAAGCAACTGTTGCACCAATGAGATAGAGAAAAACCAGACTGGCTCTTTGTTTTGGGGAAGATGGAAACTGGCAACAGGAAACAGCAGTAGGTTCCATTGTGTCCATGGACACCACATTGCGGTTTACAGGTAAAACAGCCTGGTTTTCTGGTAAGACAAAGAAAACTAAACAATTGGGGGGGGGTTATCCTGGGAAGTTTGGATATTGTTGTAACAATATTCAGACAAAGGCAATAAATCATGCCAGTCATCTTGTTGATAGTTTGTGAAGCAATGGAGATACTGTTCCAATGTTTGATTAACTCGCTCCGTTTGCCCGTCAGTTTCGGGGTGGTAAGCACTGCTTAAACCTCTCTCCACCCCCATAATTTTCATCAATTCCCCCGAGAATTTAGAAACAAACTGGGTCCCTCTGTCAGAGATAATCTTGTTCGGCAACATGTGGAGCCGTACCACGTGGATCAAGAATGCTTTAGCCAGTGCTTTAGCCATGGGCAAAGATGCAAAGGGGATGAAATGCGCCTGCTTTATCACCCCGCCTCCTTTTCTCATACAGACCAGTTTCTCTCAGAGTCATTGAATTTTTTAGAGACATAGGCCAGTGGATGCAATAGCCCATCCTCCCCTTCTTGTAAGATGGCCCCTCCCATAGCCTCGTCCGAAGCATCCGTCTGAACAATGAACTTTTTGGATTTGTCAGGGTGAGCAAGTACAGGCTCCGAAGTGAACAGGGATTTCAAGTGCATGAACGCTGCTTGGCATTCCGCAGACCATGGAAGCGGGGGCCCCGGCCTGGTGGCTTCCGGACCTTTTCCCTTCGTTTTTAAAAAGTCTGTTAGGGGAAGGCTAATTTGGGCAAAGTTGGGTAAAAATGAGCGGTAAAAGTTCGTGAACCCGAGGAAGGATTGTAATTGCCGTCTAGTCCTGGGGGCTTCCCACTCCAACACGTCCCGCACCTTCCCCGGGTCCATCTCCAAGCCCGTGTTCGAAATGCGATAACCCAGAAAGTCAATGTGGGTCTTGAGAAATTCGCACTTAGATAGTTTTGCAAAGAGTTTGTGCTTGTGCAACGTGCTGAGTACCTCTCTTACCAATTTCACATGAGAAGGCAGGTGGGGGGAGTACAAAAGTATATCATCAAGGTACACGAGCACACCCTTAAACAAATGCTTGTGTAACACCTCGTTTATCAAGTTCATGAAGACCCTTGGGGGGCCCTGAAGTCCGACCAGCATAACCAAATACTCGAACTGCCCCAGTGGGGTGTTGAATGCTGTTTTCGGCTCGTCCCCTTCTTTTATGCGCACATGAAAGTATGAGTCTCGCAAGTCCAACTTCGAAAAGATTTTCCCTTTAGCCACCTCAGCCAGCAAGTTTTTAATCAACGGCATAGGGTAGGAATTGGTGGCGGACACTGCATTCAAACCCCAGTAATCCGTGCAGAGTCTTAGCCCACCATCCTTTTTTCTTCCGAAAGAGAATAGGCGCCGTGAAGGGGGAGGAGGCGGGACGGATACATCCCTGTGCCAAGTTTTTGTTGATAAACTTCCGCAGTTCATCTTTTTTGGCTGGGCCCATGGCATAAATCCTCCCTTTTGGTAGCTTAGCCCCCGCCACCAGTTCAATACTACAGTCGGAATGTCTATGGGGGGGGGGGTAATCCATCTGCCTCTTCCTCCCCGAATACCTTAGCCAAGTCCCGGTACTCGGCGGGAATGGAAAGTAACTCCTCTTGAGCCAGGAGAGCTATCAAGGCATCGGGGGGAGGTGGGTCACCCCATTTAGAGTTCCAGCCATGGTTTTGGCATCGGGGTGAAATAAATTGTACACGCCCCTCTTCCCAGAGTATGTAGGGATCGTGCCCATGCAGCCATGTGTGTTGTGGTGCATGATGGGCTATACAGATTCTATTTGTAATGAATGGGAATTGATACAATAAAAGCAATATTTAATTAGAGCTGAGATGAAGAAGAAGAAATTGGATTTATATCCCGCCCTTCACTTGGAGTCTCAGAGCGGCTTACAAACTCCTTTCCCTTCCCCTCCCCACAACAGACACTCTGTGAGGTGGGTGGGGCTGAGAGAACTCTGACACAAACAGCTCTTTCTGGAACAGCTGTGCCAGAGCTTGTGACTCACCCAGGGTCACATCAGCAGGTGCAAGTGGAGTACTGGGGAATCAAACCCGGTTGTCCCAGATTAGAGTCCGCACACTTAACCACTACACCAAACCGGCTCTCATTACTATGTTACATAGAATACTATGTTAGCTCTAATTAGTACTGTATAGTGGATGCAAAATAAAATACTGTTAGCAATCAGTAGTCATTATACAATAGCATGATCACATCTGTTCATATTAAGATAATCCAGGAAAATCAAAACCGTGTTTGAGTCATCCTCTAGAACTGTCTGTGCAAAATATTGTATCTAACTCTCTCACTAACTTTGATCTGATTAAAGTCCAAAGAAACATCCACAGATGTAAATTTCTAGTGCATTGGAAATTAAAAACCCCTATATTTCAACTGACTAAAGAGCTGAAATGTACAGCAGCTGAAGTGATTTTAGGCATAGTGCAAACTTATGATAGAAGGCTTAATAAATCTCTGAGGCTGCAGGTGTAGGATTATAGCAAAAGCCACTGAAAGATGTAGTATTCTGCTTAAATACACCGCTAGTACAAAATTAATTAGGCAGTTGATCACATAATAAAAGTGTGATTGATAAGCTAATTGAAATAAACAGCTAAAAGTCAATAGCACACTACATTCTTTTTACTGAATGCAGCTGATTTTCACTTCTCCTATTTACATGATTTTTGTGCCTAACAGAAGATATTTTTAAAATGAAAAAAAATGAAAATGAGAACTCAGTTACAGTATTTATCTCTGTTGGAAACTGTAATATGTAAGCAATGTCAAATTTGCAGATAGACAAATCTAGAAGTAATTCTCTAAGATAGCTGCCTGAAAAGCACATCAAAGCCCACTGAAATAATGAGACCAACTCCAGCTGTTGGATTCCAACAGCTTTTGATTTGTGCTCTAGTAGAAGCTCCAGGTTTTGATCCTCTGTTGATAATTTCCATGGTATTGAAGTAGATTTGCACATTATTTAAAAACAGACAACTGACAGCAAACAAGGGTGAATTTGCAAACTGCATCTTAAAGGACATTTTGTTTCTGTTGTACAGATTATAATACTCCCATTCCCTGCTTGGTCATAGGGATAGTCTAGTTGAAAGTTTTTGACAGTTTAAAAGCACAGAAAAAAATAGAGAAGAACAGTAATGAAGGGCGGGTGTCAGAGATTTTGGATTTTTAAAAGATACTTTATATATAGAAGTAATTGTGGCCAAATTCTCTAAGAATCATACCAGAATATTGTTCCTCCCTAAAAGCCTCAGATAACGGAAGCATTTAAATTAGTTGCAAGCAGTTACTTAGCAATGCTTATTAGGAAATGTTTATTACCGGACATGATGCTGGGAGATCTCTCAAGAAACAAGAAATAGTCTCAGCAATTTTAAAGGAAACGAGTTGCTGTTTATCCTGGAAGGGGAGGGGGAGGTGTACATCTTCCTTTTTGCCTCCCCCTACAGGGATAATACCCATGTGGTGGGTAGGTTTCAATTGTGCACAGAGTTTAAAAACCCCATTTCCTTTAACCTCTGCCCTATTTTACATTTAGGGCTCATGTGATTGCTGTTTTAAAACCTGGGGCTGTTTGCTTAAAAAAACAAACTGGGAAGTTCCCTTAAGAGAGCTTTCAGTATTGCATCTAGTTAGTGATTGCAAGTGTGAACAATAAAAGTGACATATGCATGTATGACAATTTTTATTTTGGGTAAGAGGATTCCTACAAATGATATTCATGGATGCAAGCAGACGACTCAAGGTCAATCTGCATGGCGTAGATCACATCTGAAAAGGTCATTTTCCAGTGGCATCACTGCATCCATACATTCTTCTCTGACCAAGCTTTTCCAAGTTTTGAGGTGGATATGACAATTTACCCTCAGTAAGTAGTACACTGTAATCTTTTGGCGCATATTTTTGAGGATAAAATTGTTTGCATCTGTTGCAGTTTGGATGCCACGTTAAAGAAAGCAGACATAGCAGAGACATCTAAAGCCTCCCTTTGTTCTCTTTAATTTGATGAATTTAAATTGTTGACTATAATGGAAATGGACAGAGTGCAGGAAGTGGTTTCCTTACAATAACAAATTCTGTCCATATGGATTAGTAAAATGTATGGGCAAGCCATAACTCTGGATTTGTCAGTAGTTAACAGGCTATTGGAGGAAAGAGAGCTAACATTTCCCTTGATCCCCTTTGTATTGGACAATTATGAAGTTGTCTCCAAGCTTCCATTACTAGCCAAAGTGACTGAGCATGCAATGCAACACTTTAATGGGTTATTGATTGGTGCATTCTCTTTGGTGAACAGTATAAGAGAAATAGGGGAGATATGACTTCTTGAAAGTCTTCAGTATGAGACGGGTACCATGGTTCATATCTGGTTCCTTTCATACCTGCTTTAGAAGGAAATTGTTAATATTTCAATTTGAAATCACTTCTGGTCTTGGAACTACAATGTTGAAATTCAGGTTTGTCATAAATGAACTTCCCCACTTTGGAAACCCTGTGTGTGTGCATGTGTGTGCGTGTCTGCGTGTGCGTGTGTTAAGCACCATCAAGTTGCTTCTGATCTATGGCAACCCTATGGCTTGATGTCCTCCAAACCATTCTCGGGTCTTGCAAACTGAGGGCTGTGGCTTTCTTGATGGAATCAATCCATCTAATTCTGAGTCTTCCTCTTTTCCTGTTGCATTTAACTTCTTGGAATTCCTAAAACTTATTAACAACTAAGTCCGAACTGATTCAGGGCTATTATTTGACTTATGGTGTGCCTGACCCTCCCTGCCCTCCCTGTTACAGCTGCCCTTTCCTTTTTCTAAATAAAATTATTAGATGGTCTGTGGCTGAAGTAGGGAGGTCTTATGGATTACTTGTCTTTCTACCTAGTACATTTTTATCCTCCACTTTCCTGAAGATCTTGGCCACATACATCATTCTCCCTTCCACATATATTGTTCTCCAGTCCTGAGAGATAGGTTGTGCTGAAGTCCCAGGTTTCCTGATTTAAAAAACAAACAAACTCTTTCCTTGTTCTGTACAATGATGGACCAATTGTATTGCTTCCATAGATTTTAATGCCCATCTAGTAGCATCTGTCCTATGGGTATGCCATGTTTAGTATCCATACCGAGGATTTTAATATCCTACAGGGCCACCTAAGTTTGAAAATTCTGTTTTTTCTCCTTTCATGTTTTCTTGGGCTGAATGTAAGGGATAGTTGTCTTTTTGTCTAAGCGCACTTCATTATTCTTTTGAAAACTGTAGTCACAGCAGGTTAGTGAGCCAGGGAGGGCACTTATCTTCAGTGGTGGGCTATTTTCCATGAGAACATATATTTTCAGTCTCCTAGGAACTAGAGAGGTGTTTGTTCATATTGAAGATCCGGGTTACTATTCATCTATGCTGTTTTGTTGCTCCAGTCCCCTCATCCTGACTTCTAAGCTCCTTTGACATCAATCACACAGAGCCTGCCTAAGGATCAAAGAGCAAAGCTGAAAGCAGAATTTAGACTTGCTAACAGTGTAATGGAACAATTGCGCAGTGGCCAGGTACACTGTATGTCATACTTAAAGAAAACAATAATAAATAAAGTATTGGATGAAATGGAAGCATCTTGGCAATTGTTGAGCTTCTAAGGTTTTTCCCCCCTCCCTCCATGTATTCTTCCTGCAATTTTGTTCATTTTTGCTTCCACCAGAAATAGACCAATATTCGGCAATTCGCTCAACATTTTGGGCCAACTTTGTTTTTATTTTCTGGTAAGTTCAGTGATCACACTGTTTTTTCCTCACTATTTCATTTTTAAAAGCATGCAAAGTGCTCAATAAAATAGAGCACTAAGGAGAAGTGAATGCACGTTGCTCACCAAATAGAACTCCAAGTAGAGATGTACAACCCCTATTACTGCTGGAACAGTGTGGGACAAAAATATCTTTCTTCCCTCAGCTGTTATCTCTTATGTTTTCTTTTGGGTTTTTTTAATTGCTGTTGTCACAGCACAATCCAGTGCTCCACAGGAGCTCAGATTTGTATATGGAGCTTTGCTGAAGCAGGAGCTCCCCATTGTTATTTATGGTAGAAAATGCTGTGTGCATTCATGAAGATCCTTATATGTTGCACACAAGGAGAATTCCTCAGTTCACACAACAAAGCAGGTGAGATTCTTTGTCCTTTGATGTCCATGTGCTTTCAGAACCTCGGGTGCATACCAGAGCAGCTAGATCAGGGGTGGCCAAACTTGCTTAACATAAAAGCCACATAGAATAAACATCAGATGTTTGAGAGCCACAAGACATGAACAGATATTACACACACATTTTCTTGGAAAATATGCAAATTTGCTTTTTATTAACATTAAATTGATAACTTTAGATGGGGAGGAAGGGGAGAGAGAGAAAGGTGGAAAGAAAGTGGAAAGAAAGCAAATAGTTGTGGGGAGAGATGGAAATAAAGCAACTTTAACTTTAAATGCATCCTGCAAGTCTCCCCCCACCCCACCCCCTGGCTGGCTAGCTTGGCTTTGAAGAAGGGATTTAAAGAGATAAATGCTGTCTCCAAGGGATTTAAAGAGACAAATGCCTTCTTTCTCTGCCCCCCCCCCATCTCAAGCCTACCCAGGGAGGGGAACACTGGCTGAAGAGCAAAGACCAAATGTGGAGGCATGCCTCTCCTTCACTTCCCAGCCACTCTGCTGGGAGCTGCACAATATGTGTGAAAGAGCTGCATGTGGTTCTCAAGTTGCAGTTTGGCCACCCCTGAGCTAGATCCACTATTTGATAGTTCTCGCTTTTGAATATACAAAGCAATGTGTATCTGCTTATTATATCTGGGTTAACCGCCAAAAAGGTTACATTTGCAAAGGTGCATTCAAGGCACACAGTCGTTTTAATTCTTAATCTTATCTGCCTCAGTAGCACTGGGATGAAAGCCTAAAACTACTTTGGCTCTTACTCCACAGGAGAGTCCTTGTTGCTGAGCAACATCGGCACTCTGTTGACCATTTTCAATCTGGCTTCATGCTTGGCTTTGGAACAGAGATGGCCTTGGATGCTTTGGTGAAAGATTTGTAGACTGATAAGGGAAGTGCTTCACTATTTATTCTTTTATTTTTATTTTTGAAAATTTATTTATCAGTTTTATACAAGTTATTAACATTCCAAACATAAAGTTTCTTTACATTTTTGAGTCTAAGATTTCTCCATCCTATCTAACCATTTATATAAACAAGCCCATCTTACCCTAAAAATACCATCATCTTTTCCTTGTAGTATTAAGCTTAATCTATCCATTTCTACTATCTCCAATACTTTACAAATTACTTCCTCTCTAGTGGGGAGTTCATTTTGTTTCCAGTATTTGGCTAACAATATCCTGGCAGATGTTAAAACATATATCATTAAGTATCTGTCTTTTGTACAATAGCTATCCTGGATCGTATTTAATAGGGCTACCTCTGGAAACAATTCCAAGTTTATGTTCAAAATATCTGATATTAATTTCTGTATCATCATCCAATATTTCTGTACCCTACCACATCGCCACCACATATGAAAGAATGTTACAACACTTGTTTTACATTTCCAGCAGTCGTTAGAAATGGAGAAATTGCATTTTGCTAATCTATCCGGCAACCAGTACCAACAATGGAATACTTTATAAATGTTTTCTGTGTAACTGGTAGCTCTCATAAGTTTAGTCACTTTCCATGTCTCTGCCCATTTATCTATATCAATAGGGTGGCCTATGTCTTTCATCCAAGTCACCATTACCTGACTTACAACTTCATCTCGCATATATTCTTCCAGTAAGAATTTATAAAGTTTTTGTACCGTTTTGTCATTTGTTGATAGCCAAATCTTATCTAATAGTGTCTTGGATTCTTGAAAGCCTACTACTATGTCTTTAGAGTATCTAGATTGAAGTTGTAGTTTTTCCCACCAAGTTAGCTTAATTTTATATAGTGCTATTAAGACCTCTTCTGATTTTAGTTTATTATTAGTGTCTAATAATATTATTTAGCTTGTTCTATCACATGGATTATGGAGTGAGGTGATACCCATTTTGGAGTTTTGGTATAATATCTATCTTTTATATCTGTCCACACCTTTAAAAGTGCTCTTCTTATCATATGACAACTAAAATTAGAGTGTATCTTATCTTTTCCATACCATGTGTAGGCATGCCAGCCCATCTTTAGATTGTGACCTTTCAAATTTAAAGTTCTTATATTATCCAAAGTTATCCAATCTTTTATCCAACTTAGGGCTGATGCCTGGTAGTATAACTTCCAATTGGGAAGGCCCATCCCCCCCTCTTTCTTTTCTGTCCTGGAGGGTTTTCCATCTAATCCTTGCCTGTTTGGGGTGCCAAATAAACTTTTTAATGATTTTATCTAGTTCTGCAAAAGAAATTGTATATCTTAATATAGGTATGTTTTGGGTTAGGAAAAGGAACTTCGGTAAGATATTCATTTTTATTGTAGCTATTCTACCTGTCAATGATAACTGTATGTCTTTCCATCTTTGTAGATCTTTTCTAATTTCCTCCAAAAGTTTATAATAATTATCTTCTATGAGTGTACTGTTTTTACTGGATAGTATAATTCCTAAGTATTTGACTTTTTTCATGATTTCCACTTCTGAGCTGGTTCCGGTTCCATGAAGAGAGATGGTGTGTTGAGAGTTCTCCACACACTATAGCCCAGCTAATATCTTTCTAGGCAATTTCAACGCCTCAAATATTCTCAGAAGAGAGAGTTAGGCAGGGGGATTTTTCTGTGAACTTTGGGGGGGAAGGCACAACTCTTGAAAGGACCAGCTATCCCTGAAGTGGGGAGATATTGGCGGCTCGATGCCCAGAATGCCAAGCTCAAGTAGGACCAAGCAGAGCTGATGGGAGCCTAAAAACCATATGCCAAAAAACGACCGAAGCTAAGTAAAATAAAAAATCTATTTAGACACGCTGTTTATGCTACTCTAATTTCTACTGGGGTGGATAATTAGGAGAGCTTGTTATAAGATAGAGCCCTCAAAAGAGATGGAGGAGGTGGAAAAACACTCTATAAGAAGTGGCTAATGAAAAGAAGGAAAGAAAGAAAAAAAATAAATAGTAAATAGCAAAAGGCTGAAAATAGAGAAAGGCAAAATCCATATAGTAGGGAGGATAAATAATTAATTAAGGAACTAACCTGTCTTTTATTTGTCTTTGATTTATGCTACACTGTGGCTTTAATGGAGTCCGTGCGCCATCTTGATGCCAGCACTATTCTTGATCTCCGGAGCCCTCCAGTAGATCGAGTTGAGAAGGAAGAGTGGCAGAGAGCTACGGTGGCCGGGGAGGAGAACAACAACACAGCACACAGAGGAGTGGAGAATGAAAAGAAAGAGCGGCAGCAAAAAACAACAGAGCCAGAGAAGCCGGAACAGAGAGCGGGGGAGCCTTAGGAGTTAAAGAGCCATAGCAAAAAGAACTAAAATCAGCTGGAGAACAGGATGACGCAGCAGAGAGACGGCGAGAGGTGGCATTGACATAAGGAACATTAGAAAGACAGGACAGACATAGAAACGAACAAAGTGGAAAAGAAACGGGAAAGAAGGGACATGAGTAAGGGAGGCAAGAACACTTACAATAGAGGTTTGAATGGAACTTTATTTTTCCTTCTTTTTTCTCTCTTTAAAATAGATCTAGTAGTGAGTTTGTACTTAGCCTAAGAATAATGATTTTGTGATATATTGTTATACTGTATTGACATCTGTATTGTGTATTGTGCTGTCATATAAGGAGCTTTGATATCCAGAGAGATCGAGAAGTATAAGAGCCTTTTGAATCATTGGAGCCATCCTGCCCCCAGTGGGCTTATGAAAGAGTTGATAGAATTGTGTCTTGCGGCCGCTAGGAATGTTATTGCATTTCATTGGAAATCTAAGAAGACGCTGCTATTGAGCGACTGGTATCTGAAATTGTGGGACTTCTTTTTACAGGACAAAGTTTCCACTAGCATCCTACGATCTGAAAATCAACCCGTTCCTGACAGTCTTCAAGAAAAATGGATGTCCCTCTTCGAAGCATCAGCAGCACATAAAATCGACACCTCCCCATTTGCCCTGCATAAACACCAGGATTTGCTTTCTTATTTTAACTTTTTTATGCTTAATTAAAAAATATTTTTTAAAAACCCTATAAGAGACAAACTATAACAAGAGATATAGAAATACCTAAATATAGTAGAAGGAAAGTGCTATTTGAGCTAAAAGCAGGGGGGAGTAATAAACAAATAGGCAAATAGAAAATTAAATTAACTGAAGGTGAGTGTAAGTGGTAGTGGTAGTAGAAAGGGATCAATCCCCTCACCTAGCCAAACCCAATTAAAAATTTACAAAATGAATATTACACAACTCTCAATTAAGGACTTAAAAACAATGATTGAAGAATCAGTGGCACAAGTTATGAGAAAGAAAATTGATCCTATACATGATAAGATAGATACCTTAACAGATCAAATTAGACATGAAACAGAAGAAATTAAGAAGCAAATCAACGAAAATAGACATGAAATACAAAAAAATACAAACAAAAATTATAAGACAGAGAAAAAGGTGAACGACTTGGAATACAATTTTCAAGATTTAAAGTTAAAAACTGATAAAATGGAAGAATCATTGATCCATATGGAAATGGAAAAGGCAGCCATGATCTTAAGGTGCCATTTTTAAATTTAAAAAGAAGTAAAAAAATGATCTTAAGCTGCCAGAACATCCCAGAAAATCTGGAAAAAGAACTAAAAGTATGTCTGTCAGAAAACTTAGCAGAACAACTTAATGTAGGAACACAAGAGGAAATCTTTAGCAACATTGAAGCTGTGTATAGAAGGAACTCAGCATATGCCAGAAAGAATAAAAAACCAAGAGAAGTATAAAATTTTACAAAAAAGAACTGAAAGATAAAATACTCAAGTCCACAAACGAAAATAAAGTTGTAATACAAGGAGAAGAGATTAAGTTTTTGAAGGGAATACCGTGGTGTGTTAGGGAAAAGAGACAAGACTATGGAATACTGACAAATCTCCTGAGGAAGAGTGGAATCATGTATCGATGGCTGATTCCGGAAGGCTTACTTTTTACTTATGGCACCAGAAGGCAAAAAAAAATCAACTCTATTTTTAAAGTAGAAAACTTCTTAGAGCAATATGGAAAAGACTTGGGTTGGCAAAAAGAGGAGGAAGAAGATGCTGTAGAAGAGGGAGAGGAAGAAGAAGAGTCAGAAGCAGTAGCGGAGGAAGAGAAACGCCAGCAAGAACAACATGAAAAACCAACCAAAACAGAACAAAAAAGAAAAAGAGAAAATAAAATAAAATAAATCCCTCTCAAATCTTAACAAGGTTTCAGTACAGATGTAAAACTCGTTACTTTAAAAATAAATATGTCAAATAAGAATAAAAAACCTTTACAATTATTTTGATAAATGTAAATGGACCTAATGGCCCTCCAAAGAGAAAGAGGACTTTGCATCAAATCTATAAATTACAAGTAAATGTAGTATGTCTACAGGAGACTCATATTAAAGAAGGAGACACCAAATATATTGCATGTAAAAAGCTAGGTAAAGAATTTATGGCTGTGGATAAGAAGAAGAAAAGAGGGGTAGTAATTTATGCTAAGGAATATCTCTCCCCTGAACTTATATTAGCCACGGGAGATGGAGAGTAGTTGCAATAAAAATACGATGGCAGGGGAAGGAGATTTTGATAATAAATATATACGCCCCAAATCAAAATCAAGAGCCTTTTTTAAAAACACTAGGGGAAATGTTAAATAATCAAAATTTTGATAATATCTGCATTATAGGAGACTATAATGCGGTCTTTGACCCCAAAATGAATAGGAAATAATACACAAAGAAAAAGACAAAAGTAGGTCAGATTTTACAAAAAAAAAATTCCTTGACATGGCAGAAGAATATGGCTTAATTGATATTTGGAGAACAAGAAATACAGAGTCAAAAGACTATACATATTACTCTGCCAGACACAACTCATGGTCTAGAATTGACATGGCATGGATATCAGCCAGCTGGCTTCATGAGGTGTTGGAAGCAGAAATACTACCAAAAACATTTGCGGATCATAGCCCTATACTACTATCATTTAGAGAAGTAAAGAAGAAAACTAGATGGAAATTAAACTTAGGCCTACTTAGAGATCATGAGTTTATAAAAACACCAAATTGGAAATTCAAGAGTTCTTTGAAAGAAATATGCAGCCAGAAATATTTATTGGAACTGTGTGGGATACTTTTAAAGCATTTATAAGAGGATGGTGTATTAGTCAGGAGGCATGGAGGAAGAAGAAATGGAATGTAACATATGAGAGATTAGGCTTCACTATTTATTCTGATGGTTCTTACATGCCCCCCTTGGCCACAATTGACCATCCAATATTGTTGCTGTGCCTGTAACATGGACAAAGGAGGAGCTCTTGAATGGTTTATGTTTTTCCTAATGCATTATAGACAAAAGACTCTGATTTGGGGGTTCTGAATCTACCTCATAGTGTCTCACAAAGTTCACTTCTATTACCCGTGGTTATGTGTGAAACCACTGAATGAGATAGCAATCTAAAGCCTTAGAGTGGAGTGTCATCAGTAAGCTGATGTCACGCGACTATGTTTTTTCTTTAAGCCCCCACAAGCAGCCAACTCTGATCTAAGCCTCTGCCAAGTAAGAGAGAAAACAAATTTAAACTGAAGCCAGAAGTGATGGAGGTGGTGCTGGCTGCTGAAAAGCAATTATCTGAATAATAGTGTACTACCTTTTTAAAATGCAGTTAGCAAGTCCTTGTCTGAGTCAAATAAGAATCTAGTTGTTCTCAAGGGCCCAGACTGAAAAACAGCCATATGTAGTAACAAAAAATGGTTTCTGTCAGCTACATCTAGCATGGAGGTTAACTATCACATTGATCTGAACTACAGTAATCTCAAGGCTGGACTATTGTGACATGCTATATGATGGGCTGCCCTTAAATAAAACCCAGAAACTTCAGCTAGTGCAAAATACATCTGTTCAGTTTATTATCTTGAACAAGCATTATGCACACTTCACATTGGTTTTGTGATTGTTTGTTTCTGAGCTCAATTTAAGGTAACGGTTCTTACCTTTAAAGTCGTTTGCAAGAGCCAGTGTGGTGTAATGGTTAAGAGCAGCAGACTCCTAGCATCGAGAGCTTGGTTTGATTCCCCACTCCTCTACCTGAAGCCTGTGGGTGACCTTGGGCCAGTCACAATTCTTTCGGAACTCTCTCAGCCCCACCTTCCTCACAAAGTGACTGTTGTGGGGATAGGAAGGCAAGTAAGCCACTTTGAGACTCCTTAATATAGAGAAAAGTGGGGTATAAAAACCATCTCTGCTCCTCCTCCTCCTTGGCCTACTTACCTGAAGGTTCATCTCTTCTAATATAAACTTGTGTGTTGCCTTCAATTTTCAAACCAATTTTTTATGCAACCCTTTTGTAGGTTGGGTAAACTTGCACCCAAGATATGGCTTCCAAATTTTATCAGGAAGCCACCAACTCTGTTAATGTAGAAAGCTGTGTAAAGCAGAATTGTTTGTAGATACTTATGGGTAGTAGTGGTAT
Source organism: Gekko japonicus (assembly GCF_001447785.1). NCBI lineage: Eukaryota > Metazoa > Chordata > Lepidosauria > Squamata > Gekkonidae > Gekko > Gekko japonicus. The sequence continues at coordinate 188,515 of NW_015167609.1, forward strand.
AATCTAGATGTTGATTTTTGATTGCTATTAGAATTATCATTAATATTGTTTTTCATTATTGCTGCCATTGTACTTATTTTTAGTGATCATTGCAAGTCACCTTGAGTTCTCAATTACAGAAAGGCAAGCTAGAAATAAATAGTCTCAGTATTGGGCCTAATAGTGGATCACTGTGTTCTTATTGAGATTACTTTTGAGATCTCCAGACTGTGGAAGTCACATATATTCTCCATGCTGAAATGAAAACTGAATAGCCTCTGTTGTGCAGTTCTCCCATGTGGGAACCAGTTGGTGAGTATCATTAGACCTGTGAAGAAAATGTCAGCTTACCCACTCAAACAGTTGCATATTTAAATTGATTGCACAGACATTTTGTATACTGAAGAATTTTAATAATAACTGTACTTATTTATTTAACTATTGTTTACCCACTGTTTAGATCTATATTTTATTGTGATCTACGTGAACTGTGACTTGTGCCAGTCTATGGCCATTTTAATAAAGATTGCTTGATTGATAAGTTGATTGTACATAAGGGCTTGAAAGCTTTAGTTATGTTGCTCAGGAACATACACACACCCGTACACAGTACAGACATGAGGCAATAATGTTAGTTTACCTAGTTCATTTAATGGTTGATCCCAGTCATATATTAAAATATGCTAACGTAGCTTAAGAGTAGGCTGCAGTAGGCAGCATGCCAACGGCTGCCTTTGTTGGGCAGATCCACCCTGTCTCCAAAATTGGCCAGGAATTCTACCAGCCTTGTTTATCCTCACCAGCACATGCAATGTGCTGAGAGGTACCATGGCATCCTCTGCCCCCAATGCACCATAAGGCTCAGCACCAAGGGCACTCCATCCCAACCCACCCAGATGTAAGGGCAAGGATGTAGCCAGTGGTGGAGCACATGGGGCAGTGCCCCCTTTTGTATTTGCAGCACCCCATCCCAATCCCCCACCCACACCAATTGTTTAAGCTGTGCCAGCTCAGAGTGATTTCACTAACCCTACTTCCTTCTTGCGGCTCTTCTTGCTTCTTGGCGGGAAGAAGGAGGAAGGAAGAAGGGATAGTGAAATTGCTTAAAGCCTGTCCCCTGTGCTGACCATTCAGAAAAGAGACCAAAGGCAGCCTGGCAGCAGTGGATGCTTGGTGCCTTCATAGGAGGGAAGGGGAGCAGGACTTGCTGGGTCTTCCACACGGTCCCTTCTCATGACAAGGGACAGCTGCAGCACCGAGCAGAGGAAGCCAGGCAAGGACGCAGACTCGAGAGGTCAACTGAGGAGTTTCATCTAGAGCTGGGAGGGCCCAAAGGCAACAGAGAGGCTAATTTTCTTCACAAGATTTTCGGTCTACCCTCATGTATGCCATATGCGTTCAGAAACAAACCAAAGACTCCTTGAAACTAGAGTATGGATTATTGCCATCAAATTCTGGTTACTTTTTAAAAGAGATTACAATAGTCTTATTGCTCACATTTTAACAGAGTCCCAGTCTTCTGTGTGGCTTTGTCATATAGAAGAAAAATCAATTCAATTGGGCTTAATATTGGAGATCTAGCTCTACATACAGAAAAGTCAGCTTTTAGGGTGATTAGACAAAGCCTGGTTGACACTGAGAGGCAGGTTCTTGAGAGCCTTGCAAAGAGTAGATGCTCACCCCTTAATTTGGGGCTTTTACCTTTTGGGCGGAGCTGCGGTGGCTCAAGTGGTTAAGGCGCTGAACTGCAGGCTGTGGAAGGTCGTTAGTTCAGCAGTTCGAGACCCGAGTGTGCCGCATGACGGAGTGAGCTCCCGTCTCTGGTTCCAGCTCCTGCCAACCTAGCAGTTCGAAAGCAAGAAATTGTAAGTAGATCAATAGGTACCACTTCAGCGGGAAGGTAACAGCGTTCCGTGCACCTTGGTGTTTAGTCATGCCGGCCACATGACCACGGAAACGTCTTCAGACAGCGCTGGCTCTTCGGCTTTGAAACGGAGATGAGCACCACAACCCTAGAGTCAGATTCGACTGGCTTTCGAGCAAGGGAACCTTTACCTTTACCTTTTGGGCATAGGGCTGAATATCTAATTTGTTTAACAAGCCCGGGGCAACGCAGAGCATATATGCTAGCCAGGTTTAATGTGTTACCATCAGCAGTACTTTATGGGAGATTAAAAAAAAACCATTCGACAGTAGATTGTGTTCCTGCTCTAAGTGGGAGATAGAAACTCTTGAACATGTGTTTCTTTCATGTACTTTTTACTCAGACTTGCGCCTTATATTTGTTGAGCCCTGGTTGAGAAAGTATTCAGGGAAACCTGATAAATGTAAGATTTATTTTTTGCTGACAACTCAGAATCATATAATAATTGAAACTGTCGCAAAATTTCTGTATGAAGCTTCAAGAAGGCATTCAGTATTCTTTGCAAAGTGAGTCGTATGTTCTGTATTGGTAAGTAAGTAAGTTTATTAAGAACAGTCATAATACCAGCAAAATAGACCAAAATAGTACAGCACAGAATCTACAACATAGGATCCTTACAGCCTTAATTACTAAAATACCAAACCGGTCAATTCCATCATTAATGGCTCGAGTTACAATACATTCTGCGCTTTTTGATTACCAAGTATGTTCTGTATGTTATGCCAATAAAGATTGATTGATTGATTGAACAGAGAGGCTGGGGAGGGAGCTGCAGAAAAGTCACCTGGCCGGCCTTCCTCTGGCGACCAAGCATGGGGAGCACAGCCACCAGGCAGGGGCTGGAGCCAGTCAGGACTGCTGCTGGGGAGCCAAGCCATCCATCCGACCACTCACAATTTAGTTTAATCAGTGGCACCCCTCCAGCTCCCCCAAAAATCCAGGCTATGGGGATGTGTAAGGGGTGTGATGGGCTCTTCAGGGTACAACTTTCTATCACACCTGATGACTCAGGGTGTTTCCAATTATCCCTATCTTTCATGAGCCACCCACCCTACTCCTGCCAACTAGTTATGGCAAAATCCAAGACCAGATCTAGGAAATTGTAATAATCTTCTTTGTTAACATAGCAAAGCATGTGAAAAGGTCCCCCACATCTAGAGGAACCCCCAAAATCTCTGCTTGGCCCTTTGCAAGCAAACGGCTAGTCCCACAAGATCCCATAAAAGGGTGGATGGATCAGCAGCACTCGGCAAATGCCTGCTTGAGAGGGGCATAGCCTGTGTAAGTAGCTCCACTGCCACCCTTCTCGACTGGAACATTTCCAGCCCTGGCCAATGTTGCTCCAGCCTACATCGGACAGTGGGAGCCAAGGCAAACTAATCCATGGCTGCAAACTCTAAAATGCCCCTTCTCAGAAATCTGAGATGTCTCTAGAAATGCGTGAAAATGATACAGGTGTCTCTGTTCATAACGTTCTCTCCTAGTGGCATGAATGCTGCTGCCAGCTCTAACAGTGACCAGATGTGGGAAAGGATGTAACTCTTTTCCTAAACAAACAACAACAACAACAACAACAACAACAACAAAAGAGTGAGTAGTGCAGTTCATGCACGTGGATGTGGAGGGCTTTCCATGGATGCATATAGAGATTCCTGGCCATTTCCCCCCCCCACTGATAGTACTTCTAAACAATGCTCTCTTGTTTAATTCAATCAGAAGAACTGCCAATTTAAGGCTGTTACTTTTCCATTTGGGTTCTATTGCCTAACCCACTGTGATCTTCTTTCAAGCATGGAGCTATCTCTTCAGGGGAGTTTTACTGAAAGCTGGTGAGCCTTTAAGAATCAAAGCAGATGAAATTATAGGCATGAGAAGGCTAGTTGAGGGAAAGACAGAGAGTTTGGAGCCAAGAGGAATACAAGCTTGTATTATTGAGCCAATCCAGTGCCATAGAAAGATCCTTGTTGTCACTGGAATGACAGTGATTGGAATGAATCCAAGAATTTTCAAATTATCTGCAAATGTACCTTTAGACATCACTGTGCATTCAGACATATTCAAAATCCCTTGGGCTGCTGAATTTCATTTCACCATTTACTAAATAAGGAAATGTACCATAAATAGACCATAATCAGAATAAACACTATTATTTATTTATTATTTCCCCTATAAGAGAAAAGGGTGCTCCTTTCTTCTTTTTATCCTTGCCTTTCCCCCACCCCTTTTCTTGCCCTGAGGATCCTATTAGTAGAGAGCTGAGCAACTCTGTTTCATCAGAAACAAATTATGGCTTACTTTTTAATATTACTGAAGAGCTGTATAAAGATTAGGAATATGTTTGAACCCTTGATGTGCCAAGGCTGGGGGGGGGAGTGAAACAACATGTCCTTTTGAAAACTCAGAGCAAAGTCACTTTAAAAGAGCCACAGTAGTTCACTTGATGTAGAGGCAGAAAGATCAGGATCTCTGCATAAATACTCCCCTCCCTGTATGTATGTCCCAGAACATCATGATAGAGACCCAGCAGAATTTCCAGTGTGCCTAGGAAACAAGGTGTTTTTAAAGCCAGGCAAGTCGCAATACTGATTGCCCTTGTTTTTAAAATGAGAGAAAACTGTAATTCCCAAGACACAGTTGGCTAATTCTCACTTTCATTACAAAAGGGTTGGTGATGAAAGGACACCTTTAATTAATAAGTACTGTCAGCACTGCTTTGGCAACAAGCTGCAGCAAACGAATCGGTAATTGCTTTGGAACAGAGCATTTTCTAAAAGCTCGTTTGACTCTTAAGTGCTATTCTTTGTGGTTGTGTTCTTTCTTTTCTCTTGTATCTGATAAAGAGGAGGTGTAACCATGTTAAATTGCTATGTGGAATTGTTTCCGGTATTGGTGGAACAAAGAAGGCTGGCAGAAAAATTGAAGGTGAGAGTTTCGTAACGTTATTGTCAGAAGCCATCAAGTTATCAGAAGCTTTTGCTAACAGAATGCAATGTTTGTTCTGTTAAATCTTTAAAGAAAGACTGTATTCGATGGGAGACTGCTTTTAAAGGGAATGCTAAAATATTGAGGGTAACCCAAATCTCTTGCCTTGAAGCAAGCTGATTGTATCAAAACAACAGCTTTTTATCCCCCCCCCCCCAAGTTAGAATAACAAAGCAGACAAAACTGGGATTAACTAAGGGCCGCTTTATTGAATATTTACAATTTCTCTGTGGCAAGGGTAAACCTCTGACTGTGGAAATTAGCCAAGGCAGGTGTTGCCCCCTGCCGACCACCTCCTTGACTTATATTGGGTGAGCCACCTTGGCCCTAGATGTGAGCCAAACCTTTGGCTTGCCCCTGGCCAGCATGGCAAACCGTGAGCCCCCATGTAGTGCCCCAACCCCCCAAGGCATATAACTTGGAAGGGAGAACCCTGCCAGGGCAGCTCTGAAGGCAATCCATCTTCCCCATTATAGGTTGCAAAATCCATGGTGGATTGCAGGGGAGGTGTTGTCTGGTGCTCACCATATCTGCTTTCCCCCTTTCTTGTACCAACCTGCCACCATCAGGGCTAAGTCTCTGCTTATAACCCTGTGCCCACTGGACAACCCAAGGCAGCCTGCAACCCTTGCCACAGATCCTCCAGGAATATGTTGCTGACCTCATCTGACAGATGCAGGCCACCATCCCTGTATAGGTCCTCCAATTCCACTTGTACTATGGGGTGTGGCAAATATTGACCCTATCCCCCTTGTATGGCCTTCCAGGGCTCCTTGTTCACCTTCTTCTGAGCCCTCTCCAGGCCCTTGGGGTTGAGACTGGTATATGAAGGTTGAGACCTTTATATACTTAATTTCCCTACCTTTGGAGAAAATCTTGTGATGATTCTTGGAGTGAAATTAAATTGCCATCTTTTAGTTTCAGGGCTCAAAGAAAATTATTTCACTTACTAATATCTGTTTAGGGTAAAAGATAACTAGGACAGGATATTACAATTTACTCAAGTAAATGACTGAATTTTGCATACAGATGTGTTGGGACTCGTGTATGCGAGATACGTTTAGCCATTATGATTAACTTAAGAAGGAAACTAGATTTCTGTCTTTGATATGCTATGTATTGTCTTAGACACTCTAAGGGTCTGATTGACAATATGGTAAACATGAATTGGATTGGGGGAATCCCAACCAATTCATGTTCAATGTGTGACCTGGGACTCACCTTACAAAATGGGGGGGGGGATCAGTTCCCAAGTGGGGTGTAGCATAAAGAGGAGCTTCAGTATTCCCTCCCACCCTGCTATAAGAAAATGACCATGTGGAGTGAGCTGCTTGTCCTACTGCCTGTTCCTTGTGCCTCCTGGGCTGACAAATGGAACAAGCAGTGGGACAAACATCTCATCCCCCATGGTCATTTTCTTTTAGCAAAAATGCACAGGGTGGAAGGGGGGAGTGATGAAGCTCCTCCTGCCTCCACACCGCTAACAATAGGAGGAAGACATAGAATTATAAAGTGAATAATATTAATCTCAACTGTCCCTACAATAGATCCACACAATGTACCCCAAATTTATCGCACCGTGCAAGGATTAGCATATTTTTGCAGTGATGTGACAGCTACATCTTGGCCCTTTGGGCATTTACAGTAGTTTGAGAGGAAGAGGGAACAATAAGCTACAGGCACTCGCATGATGACTCACACCAGTTTCCCATTAGACATTTTCTACATTGGCTTCAACCTTGAAATGGTTAAAATGAAATAAATGGAGAAATTAAATTAAACTCTCTTAAATCTTGGTGGGTTATCATATAATTGACTGGAGGCTTATCCAAGTCTTACTACAATCAATGACAAAATCTCTACCAGCTTCAAGAAGCAGCATATCAAGCTTCAGATTTGTAATCACTCGTTGATAGGCTTTATAAATCTGCTGTGAATAGTGTCACCACTTAAGGTGACTGATAATAAGGAAAGAGCAGAGACACAAATACCAATGGCTGCTCCATAGTAACTTGCAATCAGCAGTTGCTGAACAACATAAACTAAAGCCAACACCAATTATGAAATCAATGATAATCCCAAAAACACAGAGAGATCAACTTGCTCGTAGCTGCAAGAATGTCTTCTGCATGAGCTGAGGGAGCTGAATGAGACATTTCTAATGTAGCATCTATAGTTTAAGATTAATGCAAACAGTTACAGTTTTATCCTGCTGCATGTATCATGGTGATTTTTTTAAAAAATGCAAGGCAAAATATTTCTCAAAGGATTACATCCCCCCCAATAATTACAATGAACATATTCTCAAATGGGATAGATAAAAAGAAATCATAACAGCAATTATAAATCAAACTAATAGTTACATAAACAAATTAAGAGAACATTGTCTGGAAAAAATGCACTGTACAGGAATGTCTTCTGTACTCAATTTCCAAGAAGATTGCCATTAGTTACAGCAGTGTTGCATAACATTAAATATCCAACAAATGTGAGAATCCCTTCTCCCAGTGACAGCCTAACAAGAACTTGGAAGTTTGGGGCATGGAGAAACTGATTTACAATTTTATCGGGGAGATATACAAGTGCAGTATTTAGATCTGCATGAGGTGCAGTAATTTGGTTCTCTGTGAACTCTGAGGCAGAGATGTCACTCTTGCTTAGCTCACATCAGACAGCTGTTGGAAGTTGAATGCAAATGCAGATGGAAGAAAAATCAATATGTAACAAATATGGCAGGGGGAAAAAGTGCACTGCTAAAGAAAGAGGCAGTGAAAAAAGTGCTGTCAGAGTCTGATTCTGGAATCTTCACTCATGGTAGTATCTGTATTAGAATCAATCGGACTGCTTCTTTGACCGAGAGCCAGTGAATATGGTATATGAGAGAAGTGAGACTCAGAAATCAAAACCATGGTAGGCAAGATCTGTGAGCATCAGAAATTATCTTCTCTGTGGGAATTGTAAATTCTTCATTTCACATTGTAACAAGGTGACTTATTCTTCTCCTTTCCATGCTCCTATTACACATATAAATCTGCCCTGAGAATTTCACCTCTGAATAATCAAAGAAAATCTTCTCAAAGGGAAACATCGCTTTGTCCTAAAGTGGTGGGAAATCCACATACCCTGAATTGCATACCCAGAGCAATGTTGTGAACGTGTTGGAAGAAAGTTTTCTGTACCACTTTTGGTACAGAAGCAGTCATGCATGTGACCCTTACATATAATCAGTACAGACACCAAAAGGATGGTCAGTATGTAAAAAAAAAAAGATCTTATAAATTAGACTGACATATAACCAATTTGAAAGAAACAGGAACCTTATTTTAAATCAATTGCAAAAGAATATACATAAAAATAAGGTGGAATATAGAAAATAGATATTTGCCCCCCAAGCCAGAAATAACGAGGCAGACACAAGTGTTGGGTTTAACTATAGGGCCACTTTATTAACTGACACTTTAGCTGGAACCAAAGGCAAGGGCAAAACAGATTGCATTATGGTCAAGGCCAGAGGTCAAGGACCCCTCCCTTACCTCGTCAATAGGGCGAGCCACCCTGCCCCGGGTGGGAGCCCACTACCGGGGCTCCACCCTGGCCAGCTAGCCATTGCAGGACAACCCTGTAGCCCCATCCCCCAAGCCGCAAGGTTCAAAGAGAGGACCTAAACAGGGCCGTCCCGAAGGCAGTCCGTTTTCCCCGCCCCATGCTGCAAGGCACAAAGACTGTACTCACAGGACCCCTTAAAACCCAAATATGGGTGTCAGCTGGTGCTCACCGGACCGCAATCTGTATACCGCATAGCAACCTGCCTAAATGAAAGTGACCAACCTGCTAACACAGCTCACCCCCATAAACACCTGCATCACTGCCGCAGTGCAGGGTAGGTGAAAACACCCCCTCCAAGTGCCAAACAGGAAGGGGTGAAAAATTCCTACCCGGCCCCAAAAATTGGCGACCAGCAACGCCTGCACTACTAACAGGGCGGGAAGGGTGGGCCGACGAACGCGCGGGACTGCTGAGGAGGGAAGGCGGAGCCGGGCTTTAAGCCTTCACTGCTCCGCCCCTCCCAAGTCCCATATGTGGCGCTTTTGGCGCCAAACTTCAACCTGCCTCATCCAGCAGGGAGGCAAAGGCGCCTCCCATTATGTAAAAATATAAAAGTTGCTATAATAAAATGTTTCTTCTAAGTCTTGCTCCGGATTGCAAAACTAGATCTAATGGGTGGAAATTACAAGGGAATCGTTACCGGCTAAATATCAGGAAAAACCTCCTAACTGTAAGAGTGGTTGAGCAGTGGAACAGTCTGCCTCGGGAGGTGGTGGATGCTCCTCCGCTGGACGTTTTCAAGCAGAGTCTGGATAACCATCTTTCAGGTATGTTGTAGGGCTATCTTTTGGCTATGCTCCTGCAGAGTGCAGGGAGTTGATGACCTGCAAGGTACCTTCCAACTCTACATTCTATGATTCTATGATTCTTGGATTAATGTATGCAATCAATTTATTTTCTAATGAAATTTGAACAATGCACAAATACATAATTTTCATAGTTGTGTGTCAAACAAAAATTCTGCATTTCCAGTTGTGTAAAAGGTTCTGGTTCTGTTAAGCAAAATGTTCAAGATAGAAAGGGGGAGGGCTTTGCATGATTTATTTCTTATGCCAGCCATATCCAAAGAAGCAGATAGCTTCTGTAAAATGATGCCAATTGAATCAAGATACTGTAGAAACCAATCCTGTATTTTTAGGAAGTACTTTACATTGGGACTAATGTCATTTTAGTCAGTAGCAAGACAATCACAGTTCTCCTTGGTATTACTCTCTTCTGTATCAGATGATGTACAAATTTGCCTTTATGAATGCTGATTTGGGATTGTAAATTTCTCTTCAGTTACAGATTGCATTAATCCTGTTCCTTGGGTTTCATGTTTCATTCTTTGCTGCTATGTCTGCTTTAATTTATAGATTTTTTTGTTTTTAATGTTGTTGCTATATTTCATTGAACATGTGACATTGGAAGGTTATAAAATAACTCCTAAAATACATTAGTAAAACCCACTCACATCAAGATAATCTTAACTGATTTCTGCTATTCGTGTACAGGCAAGTTATTTCTTTGTCTAAGCTAGTATATCTCAAGATCTCAGAACTCAACTCTTAAAGGAAATCTTGTGTCACATACCTGGGCTCAAGCAATTGTTATGTCTCCTCCTCATCTTGTGCTGTAGTCATAAACACACCATTTCTATACCATAATGCCATATTGGTTTTACGTTGCTTTAGACTTGTTGGAAGTCTTGGGAATTTTAGCTGGTTAGGTGCTGCAAATTCTCTGTTAAAGATGTCAGAATTACAGTTTCAGGATTTCCTAAGAAACAAACAACTGTTGCTTAAGTCCATAATGCTAATATGTCTAACATTTCTACTGTGAGATTTATGTATGTTCTTCCTCCTAGAGTAGCATGTGTGCTGATGGATAATGATTTGTATTCTATTTAGTAATCATTTAGTGTATAGTAGTATGCTGCTTCACTACATACAGTTAAACAGCATTGGCACTGCTCATATCTTCCTCTTAGGCTGGATCTGGACATGGTGGGATATTGTTCTACTGTAATCATAAAACTCTTGTATTTTTCAGGCCAAAAAGAAAAAATCAGATGAAAGATAATAGTATAATATCTAGAAATATGTGGATACAGATTTAGGCAGTGTATTAGGACACATCTGATCACTGTCAAGATTTCTAGAAAATTTGCATACATTGAGTGCTTCCTTCAGAAATACTATATGCAACTAGTGTTGATCAGAGTAGTTTAGAAGAGCCAGATTATAAATTGAATTCTAGTACCCAACCTTGGCCTATTATGCATGGCCTATTGGCCTATTATGCTTTTACCGTGCATGTCCATCAGGTTTTCTTTGTCATTCTGCATTGATTTTCCTCCCTTCAGCCCTCAGTTCACTTTCTGGTTGCTGTTTCCCCAGGGTTTCTGAGCGTGCTTTTGTGCTAATTTTTCCCTTGTTTCAGTTCCAAGCCAAAGGTAATTCAAAAGCATATAGACATCCTTGGATTCCTCCCCTTTTGCCTCCCCATGAAGGTCACTCCCCCCACATTGAGGTTGTTTCACCCACACTGCACCTTCAGCCACCCTCCTCCCTTTCAGTTTACAAGTTCCATTTCCCCCTCATTGTTTTACGTTTTTATTTTATTTTTTACAAGCAGCATGAGTCTAGCAATATGGGATTATCGCAAGTCTCAGATCATGGATTTTTTTTTTTTTAAATGACAGGGGAAATTTAAAAGGAGTTGTATGAGATTTAGTTCCCTGCTGGTATTGACTTGAAAGGGGGATTGGAGAGGAGGCAAACAGCAGCATCCCCAATGTGGGGGGGAGGATTTCAGCACTGCATGCAAATAAAATAAAGGGGGGATCGTCAGCATGGAATTAAATTCACATGAAATGTAAAAAGAGAGAGAGACTGGGATGGGAAGCCTAAAGCTTTGAAAACAAAGTTAATGCTTTAGTGAACAAAGGGGGGTGGGACCATTTTGGCAGTCTCTGGAAGCCTAACGTTAAAATGACAGCTGAGCCCATGGACCTTCTGCAAACTGCTGAATTTAAGCTTGGAGGACAGAGTGCAATTGGCACAGTACACGCTTCAAAAACTTTCAAGTTCATGACCGGTGTGCAGGATCAAATTAGAGAATCACAAAGAGAAAGGTTTGCAAGGAAGGGTAGGAAATTAGCATTACCATGCAGCTGCACTAGGGCATCAGCAAAAATACTCCCCCCATTTTTTTTCAATATAGTGGCACAAGACTAAAAAAAAGCTCTCCAGAGCTTATGCCAGAGGACTCCTCCTCATACAAATTGTAGCCCTGTGCAAAGCATGGTGGAGTTGCAGCCAACTTTGCATAGATGTGCATACACACCCACACCCACACATGTTGCCCATGATCGCAGCTTGCTGTGCCAGTGGGTTTTACCATCCATTCTGTACACTCAACATGTTTCCCCATATTATATGATTGTGTGATTCTATCCCACTATTCTTAGTGGCTGACAGCACAGCAGAGAATTCTCTAGTGCTTGGCAGCTGCTTTGCAATTAAAAAAAGTCTTGTCAATTTCAACAATAGTTTTCCTGCTTTGCCTGTGTTCTGTTCCCTTTCATTCAACGAACTCACACTAAAATGCATGTGCAAAACCTGAACCACAAGGATTTAAATGGAAGGTGCTTGCTAGACACTACTGTGCAACTGCAGTAGGGCAATTACATATTTTAAAAAAACAAAAAACAAAAAACCTTTGGACACCACTCCTCACATGTCACAAGTGATGTTCCACCCTGATTTAGAAAAGTGCATTTGTAGCTGCAGAATAAATACACCGGAGGGGAAAGAATGGTGTGTAAGGTGAGCACAGAAGCTGAAGTCAAAATTAAAGGCTTACTGCTCCGAAAATCTACAGTAAGATGTGTGTGCATAATGGGCCATTATATAAAAAAAGACATTTCTTGGTCTTGTAGTAGCAAGGGAAGATATGCATTTAGGTACATTCAGAATTGGCAACATTGTCTGTGGTATGTGAAGTCCAAGTTCCTTCAAATTGTGCTGCTAGCTCAGCTTTTTCCTTTTTCATGCACATTCTGATGAAATGACTCAAGGCTATTTTTTTAGCGGAAAAGTTAGGTAAAAATCCTTAAATAAAGAAGGTAAACTGAGGACAGCATTTTTGCGAGAAACTTTATAGTAAGACCAGTCACAAACTAAAAATCCAACTCAGAACAAAATAACAGCATCAAAACGAAGACAGAAGAAAACATGTTTAGTTTTCATTCTTTCTCCTATTTTATCAATAGGTTTATGAAGGAAATACTCTATTGTAGTCTGAGACCTAAATTTATGCAGCAACAAAACAAGAACTGGACTTAGTATGTGCATCCGTTGGTCTTAGTCCTTGTTGTAGACAGATGGAATTCCCATCACCGAGAGCTTCACAGGACCTAGGGTCAACACTATAGCTCTTTGTAGTCTGACTTATTAGCAGAAACATGGAGGCCTCCTGCTCCACAAGCCTGTTATGCCTTGCCTCACAATGCTCAAAGATGCAACCCGAGTCATTTCTCTGTATTTTATTTTTCTTGGCAGCACAGTACATTAACACTATAAAGGAAGCAGAGCTGTAGGGCTCCCTCCAAGTTGGAAAGCTATTTCAAAGTAGAAATAGAAGCAACCCAACACTGCTTTTGTGACTAAACAATCCTCCCTTCCACTTTGGGTTCACCCTGTTGTGTGAGTGCTGCTGTTCACACAAGTCTGATTCATATAAGCAGTGCTGGAAACAGTAAGCCAAATGGCCTCCTGACCTCAGTTCTGCTATGGATGCACATACTGCATTTTTCTTGAAGCTAAAAAAAAACACAAAAAAGAAAACAACTTGGCTAAAATGTAGGGGTGGGCATATGGAAACAGTATCTTATTCTCTCTTTGTTCTTCTTCCAAGACAGTAAACATATTTATACAATTGGTGTGTATGCATGTTCATATGTATTCACATTTTGAACTGCTAGCTGGTCTTCAAAATAAAGAAGTCTAACTAAATAGGTTTTTTGTTTAAGGATATTAAAAATGAAAACATTTCAGCTATGAATAGGTCTGCTGGATGCGAGAAAAGGTGGTTTTCTAAAATTGCATCTAGGGCTGCAATCTTTAATCAGCTTAATTGGTAGATTAACCAATTAAAGCTGTAGTTAATTAAAGAGAGGGCTAGCTCTAATCAGTAAGGGGAACTTTTAATTGGATAGCTGAGCATTAAGAGCATACTTGTTAATTTAAAAAAAACTATTTTGTTCCTGGGTGTATAGTAGGTAATCAAATATTTAAAATGGTCTTTCCCTTTCTCAATGAATGAAAATATCTGTATATTTAATAGTAAAGTATAGTATAACCAGGGGTCATTTTGTAGAAAAAGAGGTGCAGGAGTTCATTAGCATAACTTATTTGCATATGCCACACCCCCTGACATCATCAGAAGTGTGTCAGAAGGCAACACCCACTGTTCAGGCTCCATTGGACTGTTTTGGATTGCTAGCTATTGGGGAGGATATGCAGATCTGCCCTCACAGAAGAGGGAGAGCTTGTACTTGAATAAAACTCGGTCTTAAAGGTGCCACTGGACTGTTTTGGATCACTAGCTATGGGGCAGGGGGGACACGCAGATCTGCCCTTACAGAGGAGGGAGAGCTTGTACCTGAAGGCAGGCCAGGGGGGGGGGGCTCTGCAACTTACCTGACTGCTTCTTGCTCCTCGTGGCCCAACTGTGGGCTGTTGGGAGCAGGGGGTGGGGCTTGTTGAATGTGCCCGCCCCCTGGGCTCTTTACTGCTGGAGCTCTGCTCCTGTGCGCTCCCGCAGGAAATGACCCCTGAGTATAACTTAAATCTTATGTTGTACAACTATACACCTAAACTAACATCGATGTTCCAATGTCATTACTGCACTTAGGTGCCTTAATGAGACTTCCCAAGTTTCAGATCCCCCTGGCACTTAGACTGAAAAGGGAGGGTGCCTATGAAAATAACGAAGTCCAAAATAAGAGGGGCACCTGACTAACCAAGGGGGTCTTGGCTGAAAAAGGGGGCAGGGTTCTCACAGTATGAACCAGATGTTTTCAAATCCCCCCCCCCCATTTTGGAAGCACTGATCACATTCTTTTGCATTAAAAAAAACCCTGGAGGCAGTAGAAAGATGGCCTATATATAATTGTTTATAATTTAAACTCCAGGTTTGCTGGCAGTTCAGTCCAAGATGTAATGTTTATTTATGCATTTATTTATTAAATTAGATTTACTAGGCCTCCCTTCCCTGGAAACGGGCTCAGGGTGGCTTACAACAAAATAATATACAGATCTCAATTTAAAACTAAGTTAAAAATAACCCAGCAACTGCCAATAAATAAAAACACCTTACATACAGTATATGAGATGGTGGACAAGAATTCCAGCTCCCCAATCTGCCTGGGAGGGATGGGAAAATTATATAAGATTGCCAAAGAAGCCCTGTCACTGTCCTCAACTGAAGGCCCGATGGAACATCTCTGCCTTACATGCCCTGCAGAAAGGTAACAACTCCCACAGGGCATGGATGTCTTCTGGCAGAGCATTCCACCAGGCAGGGGCCAGGACTGAGAAAACACTGATCCTGGTTGAGGACAGCCAGACTTCTTTTGGCTTACTTTTCACAATTGGTCCTGTTTTTACTCTTCTTTACTGTTGGGGTTGGGTATTAGGGTGGGGGAGGAGAGGGGGTTGGGTTCTTGTTTACAGTTCACAGTTTTATTTGAGGCTTGCAATACTTTGTTGGTTCAATAGTTATATAGAACATATTAATGTTAGGGCTACTGACTTTGTTATTCTGGTTTTATTCATAGAGAAGTTTAGAGATACAGGTTAGGCATCATGTTTGGATGTTACTCATTACATGGTTGTTGATCTAGCACTTAGTATGGATCTATTTAGGAAGCAAGCATAATATATCTATGTGCTATATTTTACCATACATAGATAAGACGTTGTATGGGCATTCCAGAAACATTGACTCTACACAAATATGCAACAATGGTTAATGATATAAAAATTATTTCTCTGAATTGTAGGGGGCTAAATAACAAAATCAAGATGAGAAGAGTGTCAACGAATCTAGTCAAACTTCACCCAGATTTGGCATTCCTTCAGGAAACCCACATAAACAAAGCTGATAACAAGCTCTTCAAATCATGCTGGTTTCAAAAAAGCAGGAATACTTAGCTCCTGGTAGATCAAACTCAAGGGGGTAGCCATACTTTTTTCAAAAAATGTCAGATTCACTTTAAAAGACTCAGTGATAGATCCCAATGGTAGATTTATCTTCTTAAAATGACTTCTAGCAGAAAAAAAGTTGATTGTAGTGACAATGTACATTCCTAACCAAAATCAACTTTCCTTTATTGAAGATGTTTTCAATAAACTAGAAATATTTAGGGAAGGTGAAGTCATAATTGGGAGAGGCTTTAATCAGATAATAGACCCAATGTTAGATAGAACCCATAAGAAGCACCATAAACCGGGGCATAAACAAAATACAACTTTGAATTTAGCTTCTTTACTTAAGAGATATGATCTTCATGACATATGGTGATATCATCATCCCAAAGACAGGGATTATATGTAATATTCAGGTAGGCATGAAATAGGATAGAATTACTTTTAATATTGTCCCCTTTGATAAATCAATTTAGGACAACAAGTATTGGCGTGCCTTTATGGTCAGATCACGCATGGGTGGATGGCACTCTGAGTTTGACAGGAGATGACACACGCAATACATACTGGAGGTTAAATACCTCTTTATTGCTAAATGATTTGACACGTCAGGATTTAGAAAAAGATCTTCAAAACTATTTTAAGGAAAATGGTGGGGATGATATACCTGTAACCAGTTTGGGATACCAAGAAGGCCACGATCTGAGATAAGTTGATAGCTATTGCTTCATACTATAACAAACAATACAATGCTCTCAGAGAAAAAACTTTATTGAACATACGAAGATTAGAATTAGAACACAAGAGAACAAATAGTAAAAAAATATAGAAAACTTTACAGGCCGAGAGAAAAGTCCTAGAATCTCTGGAAACTCATCAAATAAACAAAAAATTACTACTGGCTAAGCAAAAAATATTGGCACTCTTCTCCTCATATGTTGAAATTGCTGGCCTGGCAGATCAATCAGCAAACTTCTTAAAAAAAAATTAGCTATGTTAAGAGATAGCAAAGGGGTTCTGCAAACAAGCACAAAAAAAGTTATAGATTCCTTTGTGACTTTTTACAAGCTGCTTTACAAAACAGGGAACCCAGATCCCATTAAAATATGTAATTATCTTAGAGCCACAACATTTGGAAACATTAAAATAGCTGACAATCATAAAGAGCTCATGGAAACTCCCTAAGTCCTGGTCTGAAGCAACCATAACTGTCATACCAAAACAGGGGAAAGATTTAACAAATCCAAGTTCTTACAGGCCGATTTCTTTACTTAACCAGGACATGAAAATATTTACTGCCTTATTAGCAAGGCGTTTGAACTCGTTTATAACGTTGTATATTCACCCAGATTAGTCTGGCTTTATGCCCTCCAGATAATATAAGAAAAACTAACCCTAGCCCTAACCCTATAGATCTGTTATAATTGTAAGATTGATATACTTATTATCTTATTGTTGATAAACAATATAAATAAATATATCATCTATAAATATGTCAAACGAACAGCATCTGAGAAAGTAATGTATCACAAATTTACTGTTCTTGTTTATCTTCTCTTTGTTTAATAAAAATGTTTAATAAAAAAATTCCAACAACAACAAAAATACTGCCACAGAATGGGAGGAGGAAAACCAGGGTGAAAATCAATCATCTAGTTCCCTTCTCCACCTGATTTTTAAAGCTGGATGTGCTAGGGGTGGTAATCATTCGGGATGTTTTCTGGGATATGAAGGTAAGATCCATGCTCTGAGGTGCTTCTTCAAGATCATACAACAGAAAGTGACATATTCCTCACTCAGTGGTCATTTACCTCAGCATCATGTTCTCTTAGTTCCCCATCCCCAATTTGATTCTAGGACAAAGGAAGAGGAAGAGTAATAACAGATGCATCAGTTGGATTTATCTAACCAATATGTGTACATGTGTTCAGCGATTCCCTGGTAGTGAAAATTACCAGGCAAGCCTGCATCCTTATCTAAATGCAATGGGAGGTGCTGCTGCACTTACAGGACACAGATGATAATGGCTATGGTTTTTCACGCCACCTCTCTGGTGTGCTTCAGCATGACCTTGTCAAAGTTAAAAGCTCATAAAATTCCTATTTACTTTTTTATGGCATTATGATTCTGCATAACAGTGCTTAAAACAAAAACACCGCATAATTATACTGCCGATCAAACTGCTAAGGAAGGCATTTCCACCCGCTTTGCACCCAGCAAACTGTAAATAATTAATAAAACTAGAAGCCATGACTAAGTAGAGGTGTTTGAGGGCTAGTTAAGCATTTTGTCATCATTCTGGTTAAAGCAACCACCATGGACAATGCATGTACTGTTTACTTTTATCCTGTGAGGGTAAAAAATGTTGTTTGTTCTTGTTGCATTGCCAGGAATGTGCCTAATAAAAATCTCAAGCTGTCATTGGCACTCTGAACAGGTGTACAGTAAATGTACTCATTATTTAATTCATCTAAGTTTCCAGCCCATTTAGCTTCATCCAACAAACAACGAAAATATTTTCTTCATTACCTCCAATTAAAGTAAATGTCAAATGCACTGAATATATTACCATGCAGCTAATGCATTGTGTTGATTGATTTGTACAATGTTTTGCATTAAAATGAATTCTTTTTTTGCATGTGATCCAAATTGCATGATTCTAGCTGCTGTCTATGGAAACGACAAATTTATTTCCAATAGATCTCTTTCTAAGCATAGTACATGTTTTATTTTTAATGAGTTTACTTCTTTGTATCAACAGGCTTTAGTAGCACATGTGAATTGAGTCTCATCCCCCCCCCAAGACAGATTCTAATAGTAATTTGCTATAATTGATTTTAGTGTCTTTCTTTTGTTGTTGTTGTTTCATTCTTTTAAAAAGTTTATTTCTGTATAATATATCAGAAATTACTAAGTCCATCTTAGTGTTCACGTTTTTGAAGGCTACCATAAAATAAGATGATTTCATGTATGGACATTACTTGAAAAAGCCATGTGTGTCTGTTATTTAACTGTATGTACATGTTGTTTTCTTGGAGTTCTGTTTTCTTATGCATCAGATTATTCAAACTGAAATCTGACATACAGTTGAACTCCTTTCTTTATTAAAACATTTATACCCCTCCTTTTCTCATGGTTCAAGGCAGCTTACAATGATAGTTAAAAGACATTTTCAGTTAAAACCAAAATAAAATAATAAACCTGAAATCTTTGAAGGATGCAACTCTGTTTAGGATGTCACTCAGTCACCTACTCACTATGAATTGATGGGATAGTACAACCAAAGAGTATTTCTGGACACAGATATGTTCTACATTAGGATCTATGTGAGAATGCCACCCCATATAATCAGAATGGCCTTTTACTGAGTTAGACCATTCATTTGCCTATTCCAGTATTGCAGCTGGTTTCAAAAGTCTTGGCTGGAGCTCTTCTAATGCTGTCTCCATTTCAGTGGAGGGCAGATACTGAAAGTGGACCTTGCATTTGTGATCTAGCACTAATCTATGTACTTTCTCTCTTGGTCCTTCTTCCCAGTGTGTAGAAATGGATGTGTGTGTGCTGTATGCTGTCAAGCCAATTATGACTTATGGGGTGTACTACCCATCGATCGGATTGATTCCAACAAGCAAATGGAACAAAGGATGCAGCTTTATTCAGCTCACAAAAATAAATAATAATACTTTTCCACCCACCCTGTAACCTGTATTGGCTGAGAAGTCTCCTCCAGACGTTAGGCAGTCCAAAAAAATCTGAGATGGAGCTAAGAAGCCTTTTTTGTAGCTTGCTGCCACCATACCCAGAGACCTCACCCTCTTCTATATTGTATTCCCACTACCAGGTGCTCTTCATGTGGTTAGAATTTAACCCCCTGCTGCCCTGAGACTGCCATTCACATGGAGAAGGGCTGTGTGGCTCACCACCTGCCTCCTTGACTTACAATGGTGTTCAGCAGTTTTTCCACTACATGGGGACACTATGAATTAATGATGTCTGAAATGTCCTATTGTTGACAGCCTTGCTCAGATTTTGTAGAATAGCACAGTGTGATGATACTTTGTCATATGCAAATATGTCTGCATGCAGTTCTACCCAAAGGCTTGGAATTTTCTTTAATTTTCTAAGGTCAAAGGATCAAAGGATGAAGTACTTCACACTATTATTAGATAACACAATAACATCCTCTGTAAATTTTGGAAATCATTTATATTTATATCTATGTTTTCTATTTCTATATCTATCTACTAGGGAACAAAGCCCGTTGAGCATGGATACAACGGGCGGGCTAGAGAGGTAGGGTGGGTGGGCGAAGTAGGAAGGGGGGAGGGAGAAAGGTGCCACCGCGTGTCCGGCGGGACGGGTGGGTTCGCGAGGCAGAGGGGGGAGGGAGAGAGATCGAGAAAGTGGGGGGAAGGGAGGTGGGAGGGTTTGGGAGGCCTCCTGTGCTGTAAACGGAAGGACGCGGGCACCCCCTCGACTGTGTGCACCTCTGGGCCTGCCGTCGCCCTGTGCAGGCGGCCCACATCGCGAGGCCGTTGTCAATGCGCTGGGTGGTCGTCGGTGGCTGCGGTCTCTGCTGGCGGTCTGCCGCTGTCGCGTCCCGATCGTCTTCCCCCCTCGTCCCGTCGGTCGGCACGCCGCGGGCTCCGGACCTGCGGTGCTCTTCTCTGGCCTTTCCTGTCCCCGGCCCTCCCTCAGGGTAAGGGTCGCTGTTGTGTCGGGCGGGCTCGGGTTGAGAGGGGCCCTGGAGCATCCATTCTCACGGCGATCGATCGTGCGGAGTCCCGGCAGGAGCGGCCCCCATCGGCTCCTCCCCCTCCCCGCTGTCACCAAGGCCGCCGTTGCCTCCAGGCACTTGTGGCTGTCGCCTTCTCCCCCGGCAGCGAGGCGACCCGCGGCTCGTCCAGGGCGATGACCACAGTCTGCCGCAGGCTAAAAGTTGGCTCCCGGCCCTTGTCCGAGGCTGGCGGCGCCATCCCTCATTGCTGCCCGCGGCGTGAGGCTGCGTCAGAGGCGGCACTCAGAGGACATGGCCAATGGGATGTGGGTAAGCCTGTGAGGGACAGCGCAGCCCACCTAACACTGTGGGTGTGCATTTTCTGTCCCCTGCGTCAGTTTGCGTCTTACTGCATTATTATAAGGGAGAGATATGTGTCTATATATAGTTCTTATAATAATCATTTTATTTAAGCACATTCAGAACAGATTTGATTTGGGGGATACATAGAGGGGGTGTATCTGAATGTAGAATTGAATGTGTACATGAAACTTCATGAATACAGGGAATACCCTGTCATACTCTTATGTGTTGGAAAATGTGGTATATATCTACCATACGGATTCTTGATATATAGAATGCCGACAGTGCTGGAAAGAAAGGGCAGGGAGCACTCTTCACTACAAGTTCAATAAAATACAATATGATCCGTTTCCTAATACTGGCACATATATAAATTCTGTTGAAGTACCATGGTTATGCTGCTGATGCCTTCTGTGATTCTCTGCTTAGTTTGCTCAGTCTAAAGCAACTTTCCATATTTTCCCTGCTGTCATGAGAGCTGGGGTATGTGGCCACAACATTATTTTCTTTTTGAATACTCAAATAGCCACAATAAAGACAATTGCCACTTGGAGGTGCTTCTTGGAAAACTTCTCATTATTTATCGGGAATGTTATATGTATTCTGTATGCATGAACAGGTCACAGAGACTTTCCTACTCCAAGTTAACAAAGTGAGTTGCTAGTAAAGTGAAAGCTGGCAAAGAGGACCTTTCCCATGAATGTATTCAGTATATTTCTATCCTGCTTCTTCAAAAACTAACATGGCCAACAAAAATAAAACACTAAAAATTAAATAGAGGTCAGGAATAAAAAGCTGGGTGTATAAATCTAAAAGGGGAATAAGTAGAACTAGGAAGTAACCAGGTAGCTTTAGAATGATCATATAACAACTAGGGGTGTGCAAAAAATAATAATCGGCCCATTCGGATTCGGCTGAATTGGGCAGAATCAATTTTGGTTGGTGGTAAGACTCCTGCATGTCAGTTTCATCAGTACCCGATTCGGGAGTCTTTCGACCAGCCGAATGTCAATTTCAGCCCCATTATATCCTATGGGCCATTGAGGTCAATGGTGAAAACATAGGGTATATTCTGGGGGCTGGAGGGGAGGGGGCTTGACTCCAAACTCACAGGATAGCTGCTGGAGCCTCTCCCCAAGATACCAACCAAGTTTCAAGAGCATTGGACCAGGGGGTCGAATTCTACGGGCCCCCAAACAGGTTGCCCCTATCCCCTCCACTGTTCTCTACTTTTCCCCCACCATAGAACCTGTTTGGGGGCTCCAGCAACTACCCTGCAAGTTTGGAGCCTCTCCCTCAAACCCCCTCCCCTCCAGCCCCCAGAAATTCGGTAGCAATTCAGCGGCAAGCCGATTCAGATCAGAGAATGTGAATCAGCCTGCAGCAGCCTGAAAGGGGTCTGAATGGGCCATTTTCGGGGGTGCATTCGGTTCAGATGAACCGAATACACATCCCTAATAACAACCATATTCTAGTATATTTGATTTTTTGTGTATTTGTTTAAAGCATATTCTCATTTGGGAGGTTGCCTTTTTTTTCTCCCCCCCCCCCCCTTTTGTTCAGTAGCTGACAAAACAAAATTAACTTGAAGCAAATTTCAAAGCAAATAATAATGAGAATAAAAGACTTAGACCTGATTTGATTCATCCAATTGTCTCTGTTGCATCGTAAACACTCAAGAAAAGAACTGGTGATCTAGCAAAAAATTGACTAGCAGGCAAGGCTTAGCCATGGAAGTAACAGGGGAAGGATTTAGAAAGGGAATTACAAATGGAAAAATCTATTAGTAAAGAGGGCATGCTTGAAGTTATTCTATTTTCCCTAGCAGAGGTCAGAGCAAGCTGCTTTGTACAGTAAAGCTTTAATGCTTCATGAGCACACAGAAAAGCTAATCCAGGGCTGTTTAAAAATGCCAGGTTCACACCACTGTAAGGGGAAACATTATACAGTTTATGGTTTGGTAGAACAAAATAAAAGAGGAAATATTTTACAATGTGCTGTGATTATACAAGCAAACAGGTTTTTGGCAGTGGTTCCATTTTTAAGGGCAAATACTGATGAAAATTTCAAACTGAAGACCACAAACATGAGGGAGGAGGAGACAGATGATCAGGTGGGTGGGGAATGGAAGAAAACAACAGGATAATATAAAATTCATAATCTCATTAATAAAGTGCCATTGGGCATCTTCTCTGTAATATTTTTTAAACTAGAACACCATAGTCCGAACACATATTAGTGCAAATGGAGCTACGGATAAACTCAAATTGGTACAGAGAACGCTGCAGCTCAGTTACTATCAGGTGCTAGGCAGAGTATGTATATTACATCCTTTCTGCAGTTACTTTTCTAGCTACCTATTAATTACCAGCTTTAGTTCAAGGCACTGTTTATCCCACACAACATCTGTCATGGCTTCAAACCCTCAAAACAACAAGACTAGCTCTCCTGTGCTCTGGCATGACAGCTTCACTTATCTGAACACTTATCTGAACAAAGCCTTCTACAGATTCAGCCCTTCAAATGGGTAAGCCCTATAGCTGCCAGTTCACATGCATTCTCAGTTGTGGCCCTCACCTTGTGCAATGGCATGCCTGAGGAGGTCAGGAAGACCCCCACACTTCTGTCATTCCTCAAATGATGTAAAACAGAATTGTTCAAGAGGGCATTTTTACAGTAACAGGGTTATAACTATTTTACTATAGTATAGTATAATGGAATGTTACAGAAAGGCATGGGGAATGGGTTTTTCAAGAACAAGTCATGTCAGACTAACCTTATCTCTATTTTTTGAAAAAGCTACTACCTTGTTGGATCAGGAGAATGCTGTAGATATAAGCCGCGATCACACACTCCTTTAGATCTGACATAAGCGTGAATGTCTGATGGATCTAAAGGGAGCGATCAGACAGCAACTGTCATGCCTGCCCCCGACCCGGCACCTGGGAGCTCTGAAACTGAGGACTCCGTGCCTTTAACACCATCAGAGGCACGGGAGTCTTTGTCAAACCTAAGTACTGGAAAGGATGAGCACCAACCTCCAGAACAGCCTGCACCTGAAACCAATCAGGCCATGCCTGGCCCCAGCAGCACGTCACCCGATTCTCCGCCACCTGTCGACCGGCTGAGGGATCGGAGATGCCGGGACTTGGCAACCAGACGCAGAGGCACACTTGCGCAGTTGGAGATCAATAAGCCTGGAGTTCTAGCGGGATAAAGGACTTCGCGAGGCAGTGCTAATGAGGCACTCATTTATACCATGCAATCCACCAATAGCCTCTCTTCCCCTGCGTGTCAACTGGTGCATGTGGCCACAGACAAAGTTTATCTTGATTTCAGTAAGGCTTTTGATAATGTTCCACATAATATCTCTGTTGACAAATTGGTAAAGTATGGTTTGGAACCTATTACTGTTAGGTGGATCTGTAACTGGTTGACAGATCTCACCCAATGAATGCTTGCTAATGGTTCCTCAACCTCTTGGAGATGAGTGACAAGTGGAGTACCTCAAGGATTTGTCCTGGGACCTGTTTTGTTCAACATCGTTGGATGACAGAATAGGGGCAATGCTTATTAAATGTGCAGATGATACTAAATTGGGAGGGGTAGCAAATACAATAGAAGACAGAGTCAGGATACAGGATGGTCCTGACAGGTTGCAAAACTGGGCTAAAACAAATAAAATGAATTTTAATGGGGATAAATGTAAAGTTCTACATTTAGGTAGGAAAAATCAAATGCATAATTATAGGATGGGGGAGACGTGTTTTGGTAATAGCATGTGCAAAAAGGATCTAGGGGTCTTAGTAGACCATACACTGAACATGAGTCAGCAGTGTAATGAGGTAGCTAAACAGGCAAATGCAATTTTGGGCTGTATCAACAGATGTAAGGTATCCAGATCATACGAAGTGATGGTATTGCTTTACTCTGCTCTGGTTAGACCTCACCTAGAGTTCTATGAGGAAAGGTTGAAGGAGCTGGATATGTTTAGCCTGGAGAGGAGACGACTGAGAGGTGATATGATAACGATCTTCAAGTACTTGAAGGGCTTTCATATAAAGGATGGTACAGAGTCATTTTTTGTTGCCCCAGAAGGTCAGACAAGAACCAATGGGCTGAAATTAAATCAGAAGAGTTTTCGGCTAAACATTAGGAAGAACTTCCTGACAGTGGTTCCTCAGTGGAACAGGCTTCCTTGGGAGGTGGTGAGCTCTCTTTATTTGGAGGTTTTCAAACAGAGGCTAGATGGCCATCTGACAGCAATGCTGATTCTGTGAATTTAGGCATAATGAGAGGGAGGGCAGGATGAGTTGCCTCATTGCTTAGTTCTTGTGGCCATTTCTTAAATGCCCAGGGAAATGCTTATTGCCGCTTTGGGATCAGGAAGCAAATTTTCTCCAGGCCAGTTTGGCCAGGGATCCTGGAGGTTTTTTGTCATATTCTAGGCGTGGAACAGCAGTCACTGTGTGTGAGGAGGGGGAGGTATTTCTGAATTTCCTGCATTGTGCAGGGGGTTGGACTAGATGACCCTGGGGGTCCTTTCCAACTCTATGAGTCTATGATAAGAGGTGTAGCCTATGCCACTATGTATGGTATTGCTCCGTGTTGTTTTCTACTTTGTAATTACATTTTCTAGCATAACATGGCTGATATTTTTTACACTGCCTCTAATTTTGTTATCCTAGTCCTATAGCATTGCCTATTAGATCTCTCATGCATTCATTTATACCATGCAATCCACCAAAAATTTAAATGAGAAAGGTGGGCTATAATTAAAGCAAATAAATACATAAAAGTCAGTGTATGCTGCCCAATTGCAACAAAATCCATGTACAAATTCTCCCCTTTTCTTATAGAATACAAAACATTGAAGAAAACTAGGAAGGGATAATTTGAAAGTATCAACAGACAATGTCATAGTGTTCATGAATAACTCATTCATTTTGTTCTTGCACAGCTCTAAACTGTGTATGTCATATAATTCTTCACCATTATCAGGCACTTTGGGTACTTCTGTAGCAGGGACTGACAACCATGTAAGCCATCTGCTCCCTTAGCCTTGCCTGTCACCAAAACCTCCTGAGATGCACTCCCAAAATGAAAGGTATCACTTGACAGAAAGAGAATGCCGCCATTTCATGTTTGTTTTGATTCCATATTGTTATGCTCTATTTCCTTTTATCCATCCTAGTCTGTGTTACTGTGTTGGCAGTTCTGTTTGACACCATGCATGCATTACAAAGATTGCATCTTACATTTATGTCCACTTCTTTTTCACTTTTTCTCTTACTCCCCCGTTCAACATACCCTTTGTATGCCAATAATATAAAAAACAGGAGTTGCCACAAACATTACAAGTCATTAATTCTGGTGAAAACTATGTAGCATTAAGCTTCTTTGTATTCAGGCAAATACACTTTGTCAATTCTAGGATTCCCCCCCAACACACACACTTAATGTGTTTAAAAATAGCATTCATGGGTTAGAAAATATACTTTTAAAATCTTCAGATGCATTAGATATTATTTTATGTTATTTATTTGAAATGTACCTACAGATGTATAAAAGTGTTCTGTACTACTTTCCCCCCATTTTTTTGGTCATCAAGTCACAGATGACTTGTGTCAACCCCATAGGCAAGAGATGTTCACAGGTGGTGTGCCACTGACTGACTCTGCATAACAACCCTGGTATTTTTTGGTAGTCTCCCATCCAAATACTAACCAGGGCCAACCCTACTTAGCTTTTGAGATCTTGGCTACTAGGTCAGGACACTTGCACCATTAAATTTGGGTAATCTCTCTATAAATATAAAAGCCAGTTGGGGTGGCAAAGTTCTATGCCCGGCAAAATCAGTTGTTTCCCTGATATGTCACTCAGAAGCTGTCCCTATCCACTAGCTGCGTTGCCTGAGCTCTCTCCCACTCACTGCAGTCTAGGCCACTTTTCTCTAATTGTTCCAGCATTTCAAGGTCATTTGCATATGGAAGCTGATTGGACTTCACTCCATTCCACACCTCAAACTCCCCCCCCCACAAGACAGCTGGAACTGTCAGTTGTTTATGCGACCTGGTGTATTCTGAGGTAAAATATGTCCTCACTCACAACACTTCCCCTTCAAAGAAACAAACTCAATAACACAACCATGCCACACCACAAAAAAGACAGATCACACCACAAGCAGAAAACCACAAGGCAAAAAAAGCTCTGGTACTAATTCAAAGTGCTGGGGATGAGTTGCGTTCTGGCAGGGGACGCTGTGAGTGTAGAAAATGATTTATCGACAGAGTAGTGTTTTGGAAAATCTTTAGGAATTGTTTGGTGCATTTACCATGGGGCACCCACCCAGAGCCTCTGGCAAAATAGAGATATGGAGACTTTTCCATCCTCCTTTGCATCAATTTGTCACAGACTTTCTGCCTAACCTACCTTACAAGGTTGCTGTACAGATCGCAAAGCAGAAGATAATGAAATAAGCTGCTTTGCCCCCCAATAATGAGAAAGACAGAATTTTGCCTAGGAAGAGGCTGCTAAGAGGGGAGGAGATAATGTTGTCAACTTTAGGTATGGAAATTCCTGGAGATTTGAGGTGTGGAGCCCGGAGAGGGTAAGGTTTGAGGAGAGGTGGGACCTCAGACAGGTACAGTGCCATAGACTCCACCCTCCAAACCAGCCATTTCCTCCTGGAGAACTACTGTTGCCAATCTTGGCCCAGAGGCCATCAAACCATTCTCTTCCACCCCCTGCTGTGCAGCTGACCTTCCCCTAGGGTTGCCAATCTCCAGATGGGACCTAGAGATCTCCCGCTGTTACAATTGATCTCCAGATGACAGAGATCAGTTCCCCTGGAGAAAATGGCTGCTTTGGAGGGTAGACCCTATGGAATTATAGCCTGCTGAGTCCTTCTGCCCCCCCCCATGCTGCCCTATACATGATCCACCCCCCAAAACTCCAGGTATTTCCCTACTTAGAGCTGGCAACCCTACTTCCTCTTCAGTGCCTGTTGGTAGGCAACCAAGCTAGGTCCTGTCACCTATTTTGGCGTTTGGGAGAAAACTCATTGGGGCTAGTCCTGATAGGGTTGCCAACTCCAAATGGGAAATTCCTGGAGATTTGAGGGATGGAGCCTGAAGAGGGTGAGGTTTCAGAAGGGGTGGGACCTCAGACAGGTACAATGCCATAGACTCCACCCATCAAACCAGCCATTCCATCCTTGGGACCCATTGTTGCCAATCTCCAGGTGGGGGCTGGAGATCAATCAGAATTACAACTGCTCTCCAGGAGGGAGGAGATGGAAAGCTGAAGTCAGGGGGCAGATAACGGTAGGTTGACAATTGGCTGGGAGGGAGATAGGGTTGCTAACTCCAGGTTGGGAAATTCCTGGAAATTTGAGAGGTGGAGCCTGGAGACGGTGAGGTTTGAGGAGGGGTGGGGTCTCAGACAGGTTCAATGCCATAGACTCCACCCTCCAAACCAGCCAGTCCCTCATGGGGAACCATTGTTGCCAATCTCCAGATGAGGGCTGGAGACCACTCAGAATTACAACTGCTCTGCAGGAAGGAGGGCAGACATCAGCTGAAGTCAGAGGGGCAGATAACGGTAGGTTGATGGTTAGCTGGGAAGGAGATGTGGTTGCAGACCCCACCCTCCAAACCAGCCATTTCCTCCTGGGTAACAATTGTTGCCAATCTCCAGGTGAGGGCTGGAGATCACTCAAAATCACAACTGCTCTTCAAGTAGCAGAAATCAGTTCCTCTGTGGAAAATGGTGGACTCTGTCACTATACCCTGCTGAGGTTGCCACAGCAAATTCACACTGTGTGCCCAAAGCCAGGGCACTCTCCCAGAGCCTCTTTCTAGATCTCATTGTATTTATTTCCCCAATGGGCCTTATTTCTAGTATAACTATACTGTCTTGTTACCAACACCTGATTACAGTCCTACAGTTCAGTCTTATAATTAAGTCTTAAATATCATTACATTTCTTAAGGATTAAAAAAACCGTATCAAAGTACAAAATGAGTTCTATTTTTCATCATGCAAAACAGGTGTTATGAAAGACTGCAAATGGTTTCTTTTATGTTTTGACAACCTGTTAATATTAGAAAGTGATGTTATAGTAATATCTTTAGTAATAATCAGAAGAGAGCAGCATCTAATGTAGACTGTTTTTGAATACTGTTTATAAGCTTTAAAATGTAGTAGCTGACCAGGTTAAGTTATTGAGCACATACCTTGCCAGAATGGAGAGATCTAAACTGTCTCTATGTCTGCTTCCGAAACATTATTCAAAGTTCTGGTTGACATTCTAAAACTGTCTTAGGCCATGGTACTTAAAATAGGAGTGCTTGCTTCCATAGGAGCCAGCCAACTAGTTAATGTCTTTGGTAGAGATTCTTCTTGGTGTTCCCCTACTTTCTGAAGTTTGATGGGGGGACTACCTGAGATCTGGCCTTTTTTTCTTGTTGTTCCAGTGATGTCTCAACTTTGGAATTTTCTCCTCATACTGGTTTCTCCTCAGCCTGTCTTTTCTAATTTTAGTCACCAGGTGAAAAAAAATGTACATTCAGGATTTCTGTTGATCATGTCATCCACTGGGGATATCTTTATAGGATATGATTTGTTATGGCTTGCTTAGATTTGTCAGTAGTTTGGTAAAATTTGGGGATTTTCTTTGTTTTATTATTCTAGTTGTGGATTTTATTCATGTAACCTACTTCACATGCCTTGTTACTAAGGTTTTTTGTAAAGTATTTTTAATAATAACAGTATATTTTTATGGAATGAGCTGGTCTCATAATTTAAAAAAAGAAAGAAAGAATAAGCTTAGCTGGCATACATATGTTTTCCCTTACCCTGAGGAGGGGTTAAAATCAAGCAATAGAACAAATGCCGTGCATGCATACAGTGCCGGAGTCAGCCCATGGCAGCTTAAGTTGAAGAAGATTTTCTGGTAGCAGATTGGGAAAAGACTGACGCACTGGAGAACCTCTTCCAGTAATATTAGAAAATCCTAGGCTAGATGAAACAATGTGTTGACACTTTCATAGTGAATACAATAAAGGGCACAGCAGAGTAAGAATAATGAACCAGAAATTGCTGCAAAAAGTTCAAACTATTACAGAATAATGAAAATAATGAATGGACATTTTTGCTGATGTAGTAATCCCAAAATTTCTTCTTTATTTCATAGGTAGAAGACAAACAGCTCGAGTTTTCGAAGTTCGTTTCGGGGTCTTTATCAAAAATACCACTGTGTTGGAGTAATTATTCACAAAATCCAATAACAGGAATAACAGGAATTTCAAGTTCCAAATGGCTATAGATAGCTCCTATACTAAACACTAGTTCCTTTGCAACGGACAACTGTTCTACCTATGAAATAAAGAAGAAATTTTGGGATTACTACATCAGCAAAAATGTCCATTCATTATTTTCATTATTCTGTAATAGTTTGAACTTTTTGCAGCAATTTCTGGTTCATTATATTGACACTTTCATAGTGTTCATATGTTCAAAGTTATTATATAACTAATCAAGAACATGATTAATAAAATGCTTGATCCACATTGTGACATTATTATTCTACAAACTTCCAATCTCTTTATTGGATGCATATTTTGTACATGTATTTATATAGTCCATACAGTAATATAGCATTTGGGGGCATAGCTTTTGTTAAAGAACACAATATCCAGTCCTTTGTATTAAAGCCATTTGTAAATTATCTGTACAACTGGTATCTGAAGAAGTGAGCAGTGACTCACAAAAGGTCATACTCTACCACAAATTGTGTTAGTTTTTAAGGTACTACTGGGCTCTCACACTTTTCTACTGTAAATTATCTTGTTATGACCACATAATACCTAAATGAGCAGCTTTCAGACTATGTTTTGAGAAATACCAAGGTTCTTAAAAACTCCATTAGTGTTCCTCAATATGATTGGGAATGGCAGACATGTCTCCCTGAAAACTAATTCATTCACTAAAACTGTAAAAAAGATTTATGCTTGCCTCATTGTTCAGTAGTCTCTGAAAGAACATAAACAATCATGATGAAAATTGCGTATCTTCAACCATTTGAAAAATACACATTTCAGGCTAAGGGCATGTCTTTTTGTTTTAAAATGTTAATGGTAGATTGAGGAGCCAATTTTGATCACTGAAATCAAGTGAAAGTTGAACCTTACCTGTCTAACCCACTGAGCTTCAATAGAAATTGAGGCTGCACAATTTGCCTTTTGTAGACAGATGAGATCATTGTCATGTCCATGAAAACCATAAAGAAGTCAGAAATTCAGACCACAGAATATGGAATACAAGTTTCAGAGGTTGATAGACACTGACGAATACAAAGAATAGTTGCCATAAATATTTGCTGACTCTATCCATGGATATAGACAAACATTGCCAGAATATTGCAAGGCTGGTTCTCTTTTCTTGAGGTAAAAACAAGAATTGGATGTTTTGTGGTCACTCAGTTCAATGCAAGGCTTCACAGGTGGATCATGCATGCTACCAGGACACTATTCATTCACTGTCTTTGTAAACTATCAAGGTGAAAACTCATCTTACCATGTATGATGCCAAATGCACTGATCATCTCTTGCTTACCATCTGCTTCTCAAAAATCCTTCTATAGGGGTGATTCCACTGTCTTCTCATTTCCCACTGCAGCCCTAACCTATGTGCCTTCTGTGGGTGTTTTGTAGAATGCAATCAATATATTCAGAATGATCTTTCCCTTTTTATCCTAGCCCCCCCCCTGTCTCTTACTAACACAAGTATTCCATCCCCCTTTGAAAGTATATAGTTTTCGTTCTCAATGAATGCATCAAAGCCCCTAAATGTATAGCATCAACAATCTGTGAGCAAAGAGTAAGGTAACAAGGGAGTCAATCATCCCTTGACCTGGTTTGAGGTGCCAGCAAACCATTCGTGTTATTACGGATATTTCCCTGCAATGTGCAGCTGTAGTACTGAATGTATTATAGAGTGTTCTGAGTTCTCCTGGGTTAATGAGGAGGCAAAGAAGACTCAGCAGGGGTTCACAAGCACTGAAACCTCTCACATGCCCTAGAATCTGATTCATAATGGCAAAATGTGCAGTGGTGGGGAGTGACATTCTTTTGACAGACTAGGTTTGCTAAAGGCAAAACACTGGATTTTCATTGGTGCTTTGTTCTTCCCAATGGATCTAGGCTACTAGTAGGATCTTTTGCATTGTGAGTCATGATGAACTGTTATTTTCCAGACCAGTCAAAGACTTCTAGAGTACACAGGAAATGTCTCCTTAGTGTCTCCCACTTTCTACATTCAAAAAGGGTTCATTACTGTTGTCAAGACAGTGCCATTGTGAATTAGTTCCTGTTATTTTTGTGCAGTTTCTGAGACAGGTGTAACATTGCTTACAGCACAGGGATGGGGGGAGGTCTCCTGGAACCAGTTATAGCATGTGATTGTGTAATAGTTTACATAAAACTGTTTGCCATGAATTTACTTGATGGCAAGAGCCATGACAATTTAGCAAATACTGTGTGCATTTGAAGAATACAGTGGGTTTTTTTTGGGGGGGAAGCATTTTCCCATCATGTGTTATATACACACATTCCTGTTTTATTTTCAACATCAAAGCTATTTGAAATTATTGAAAGTACGGGCTGTTTTTTAAAAACAAAAACATTTAACAGAAAGAATCAACAGCCACTACTACTCCTGCATTGGTATTTGCTTGTGTTTTATTTTTTCACACATAGTTAAAACCCCAGTGCTTAATCTCAAAAGGACTTTTCAGGAGACCATGAATAGAAAGCAAACTGAAGTATAGCAAAATCCGTATCAATAGTGTCTCCAGAGATGTCATTCTTAGTAATTTTTTCTTCTCTTAAGAAAGCCTTATCTTGTTCACAGATGGTCGTAGTGATGTATTGTGGGAAATCAGCTTTTCTTGGCTTTTTTCCTAGGCACTTTGCTTAGAAATAACAGCATTTCACCCCAGAAATTGTATACAACACTGTTATAGACACCCGTTTGTTCAGCAACAGAACTTCCTTCAAAATCCCCAAGCACAATTTTGTTTTCTTTTGGTTAATATTTTGAATATTTGTCAGAGAGTCAGCTAGAAACTAAGGTTCCACACTTCAAAGTACAAAGTAAATTGAATAATGAGCATGACAGTCACAATGATCTCAGTCCCTCAAAAGCTGCCCAAGATCTGGTATTCAGCCTGGAGAAGTACATGAGGTATCCAGCTGCTGTCCTCCATTTTTTAATTTAGAAAATTTATATGCACTTCTCCAAAGACCGTTGAAGGCAGTTCACCAAATTAAAAAAAACAAAACAAATACAATAAAACATTTTAAAAATACCTTCTTGACTTACTCCATCTTGTCCTTCTGGGAATGTGTTCAGCTGAGGATGAATTCTAGTTTTCAGGTCTGTGTTTCTTTGTTTAAACCCACCCACTTAGTTGAAATCCATCCAAGATATCACCTGTCTTTAGCTTGCTGGCTGCCTGTTTGCCCCATACCTCTGTATGCAGTTGGATTAGTCACATTATACTCCCTCATAAGAACATAAGAGAAGACAATGTTGGATCAGGCCAATGGCCCATCTAATCCAACACTCTGTCACACAGTGACCAAAAATACCAGGTGCCATCAGGAGGTCCATCAGTGGGGCCAGGACACTAGAAGCTCTCCCACTGTTGCCCCCCTCAAGCACCAAGAATACAGACTATCACTTGCCCCAGACTGAGAGTTCCTATCTATATCTTGTGGCTAATAGCCACTGATGGATCTCTGCTTCATATCCTTATTCTATTTTCAAGAGGGGTTTTTTTTCCTGTGCGGATATTTATTTCCACCAACAGGAGGCTCACTCTTCCCCAACAGCTTTTCCTACATAGTCAGTAAACTTCCTGGGTTTGTAGAAAAATCCAAAAACTAAAAAAATCCCTTCAGGGATGGCTGAATTCCCCCCAAAACCTTTTGAAATGGTCTCTGCAAGGATCTAACTCCAGGCATCAATGGTGAGAGATTAGAATGTTCGAGGGGGGGTGTCTAATTGGCTTTGTCAGTAAAAGGGTGGGGGAAGGCCTATTTTGGCCTTTCAGGGAGGGAGGGAGGGAGGGAGCCTTGGGGCCAGGCCTCACAAGAGTTGCCAGTGCCAGGCTGGGGGATTTATAGAGATTTTGTGGTGGGAAGGAAGAGGCCTCAGCTGGGTATTATGCCACAGAGTCCACCCTCCAAAGCAGTCATTTTCTGCAAGGAGACAGACCTATGCTGTCTAGAGTCCAGTTGTAATTCTGCGGGGACTCCAGGTCCCACTTGGAGGCTGGCAACCCTAGGCCTGGCAGTAGTCTAGGGTTGCTAGGTCCCCCCTGATTTGCATGACTCACCTAACCTCGGCTGCTTGGTACCGTTCATCAGCAGCCACCCTATGAAAGCCAGTGAGGTGCAGCAGTTAGAGCTTCAAAGTAGGGTCTGCAAGACCCAGGTTCAGATCCCCATCTTGCAGTGGAAACTGACTGCGTGATTTTGGACCAGTCACATATTTCAACCTAACCAACCTCACAGGGTATTTGTGCAGATAAAAAGGAGGAGGGAATAATGAAAGCTGCTTTGGTCCCCACTGTGGAGAAAGATTGTAATTTTCCTAGGTAGAGGCTGAGGGGTGGAGATGGAAAGCAGAAGACAGAGAGGCAGATAAAGGTAGGTTGGCTGTTGGGTGGTAAAGAAATAGGGTTGCCAACTCCAGGTTGGGAAATTCCTGGACATTTGGGGGTGGAGCCTGGAGAGGGTGGGGTTTGAGGAAGGGAGGAACTTTGGACTGGTGTA
>NW_015167609.1:224241-227535 GCF_001447785.1 Gekko japonicus
GCACCCACTCCAGGCCGGCGAACGGTCCGCCGGCTTCCCCCCCCCAACCCATGGCCCACCCACCCATCCTACCTTTCTAGCGCCCATTGTCTTCCTCCACAACGAGCTTAACGGCTAGTCACTAATAAACTATGAGCTGATCACTTGAATACATCTGAACCCAGTATATTTCACAAGCAATTCTTGGAGCTCCCCAGGACCCACCTGGAGGCTGGCATACTTATCACCACCATACTAGAACTGTGAGTCTCCCATGGCATCTCTGTGTAAAAGTTCTGCTGGAGCCCTACTCATATTCATAGTGGTGCAAGGGGAGAGGGACTCCTGCTTGCCCCCATACTATTTTCTGAAGCTGAAATGTTTTTTGCCCCATTAGGGAGCTACACTTGCATAGTAGTATGCTATGCTTTATACGTGTAATAGTATCTTGGAATTCTTCACCTTGATAACCTAAACAAGTGATAACCTTAGTAAGGAAGCAGTATACCTCCTTCCCCAGTGCAGGATCCATTTTCTAGCTTTGAAATTGTATATAAATACTTACACATGGCTAAAAGTTTCTGTCAATTTGATACATGGCTTATTTTCAAACCAATTACATTGGATGCTCTTTCATACAGAAGCTATTATTTTCACATAGCAACTTCATTATAAAGGGGATGAAGCTGTGTATCTGGGACCTCAGAAAGCTAGCAGGAGTTATTGTGAAGTGTAACTTTGCTTTAAGAAAAAAATGACTACCCCCCTCTGTGTGTGTATGTAAATAATCCAAACTGATTAGTTCCCCCGCCCCCATCTCTTCTGGCATATCCAGTTCCTTCAACAAATATTGCTGGTTCAGTGTTCTTCATAATAATCTGTACAATATGTGGTTAAATACTGAATAACAGAACAAGCCCCAATTCATTTCTGTCAGAGTTTACAATATTTTGCACATTTGTATTTTTGTTGTAGCTTTTTAAAAACTAATTTTAAGTGCTGTGTGGTTCTCTTAGTGTCACTGCCCAGTACAAATTGAAAAATGGTAGGAGTATCCATAACTTTCTGGCACATGCTTTGCTTCCATAAGGTCCAAAATTAAGTTCCTAGGTAGCTTGTGAAAGCCACTGCCAGTCAGAGAACACAGTACTTGGCTAGATAGACTTATGGTCTGATTCACTGTAATGTTGCTTTCATGCATTCATTGCTTCTGTAGTGTTGCTGACTAGGGATGCCAAGGAAACAAGACAAAACTGGGGCCAATATAGAACCAATAATACACTCTGAACCATGAGTAGTATGCTAGATACAATTGCTTTATACTAGATAGTTACTATAAAGTATACAAAATTTCCCCAAATATTTACAACAATAAGAAAACAATAGAATATCAGTGGCTGCCAACAGCCCCAAAATAACAGTGGAATTCCTAAACAGTTACTGTTGGCAGTCAAAAAAGTAGAAGGCTTAATGAGCTGAAAGCTACTGGAGCTTGACGAAGCAGCCGGCTTACACTTGGTTTCGTCTAGTGACTTCCTCATAAGCAGCTTAACTGTAAGATAAAATCCATAACAATACATAACAATACATTTCAAGCAGAATTGAGCATGGCACTTAACACAGTTGACAAATCCACAATAAGCATTTAACACAGTTGTCAAACCCACAATAAGGATTAAGGTGAAGGTATACTACCTGTTGTTGTATATAAGTTTTCTTAATATGTGTATTTTCTTGGTTTTTAAGATACTCCTCTAGAGTTGCTACCTTTAATATAGGGACTAGCCCTTATTTCCTACAAGATAGAAGTATTAAGGTTTAGTACAGTTATATAGTTAATTGTATGATGTTAAGTTAAGTAAGGCTATTCTACTTAGTACCCACCTTGGACCATATCTCCTATGGGACCTGTCCTTGATAAACTAAGCTTCTTAGCCAAAGGTCTCTCTGTTCAACTGTTACATGTTTACCATATATATCCTAAGTGACACCACCTGCAAGTTCCTATTAAAGAGCCCAGCAATATGGGCTTAAAGTCTGTATGTTTTACTATTTCATGTATATCATATGTATCTTAAATGATGTATAACAGAGATATCATTTATAAAAAACATGTATAGTCTATAGCTAGGTTTATGAGGAAGTCACTAGACGAAACCAAGTGTAAGCCGGCTGCTTCGTCAAGCTCCAGTAGCTTTCAGCTCATTAAGCCTTCTACTTTTTTGACTGCCAACAGTAACTGTTTAGGAATTCCACTGTTATTTTGGGGCTGTTGGCAGCCACTGATATTCTATTGTTTTCTTATTGTTGTAAATATTTGGGGAAATTTTGTATACTTTATAGTAACTATCTAGTATAAAGCAATTGTATCTAGCATACTACTCATGGTTCAGAGTGTATTATTGGTTCTATATTGGCCCCAGTTTTGTCTTGTTTCCTTGGCTGTGTGATTACTGGGAGGTCTGTTTTGTTTGGATTTGGCTGACTAGGGATGAGCATGAAGAGGGGGCTGGTTCGTGAACTGACCTCATTTTTATGGGTTCATGAGCCATTTAAAGTTTAAACCCCTGCTTTCTACTCCTCACGGCTTTTTCTGGGGAACAGAAAGCAGGGGTTTCCAAACAGCTGAGCGGCTGGGAGTTTCCCACCGCTCAGCTGTTTTTCATGAAGAAAACCCCTGCTTTCTCTTCTTCACAAACTGCCATGAACAGCCACAAACTGCTGTTGCCCTGCAAGGTGTATATTGCACTCTTATGGACAAAGTTCATAAGTAATAAAACCTGGACTGTACCAGCAATGGACTGAACTGTGTGGTGAACCAAAAAGGATGACACCCAGAAGCAGAAAGCTTTCCTGTGAGATGTTGTGCCAATGGTTCCTGGAAGTTACCTGCCCTCTTGCCTGCTGTAAGATGGACCAGCTCCCTCCTCCCCGCCTCCGAAGCAAGGCCCGAGCGGCTTGCCGCTCAGCCTTGCTGATCTCTTCCCCCCTGTTCTCTCCCCCTCCCCCCAGCTCAAAGCGAGGCCCCCCCCAAAGTGAGGCCCGAGTGGCTTGCCGCTCGGCCTCGCTGCTCTCTCCCTCCCACCCCGGCTCTCTCCCCCTCCCCCCAAATGAGGCCTGAGCGGCTTGCCGCTCAGCCTCACTGCTCTCTTCCCCCCCGAGCGGTGGCGAGGGAGGCCGCAGAGTGTTCCCTGTGCATGCGCAGGGGACGCTCTGTGACTTTTGGGGGGATTTAAGTATCCCCCGATAGTTTTTTAAAGTTTTAAGATTTTTGTGCACACCTGGGGACCGCCCCACGTGTGCACAAAACTCTCC
>NW_015167609.1:227581-245318 GCF_001447785.1 Gekko japonicus
GCCTTGGACACTCAGTGTCAATTTGCTGTGGCGATCTCAGCAGGGTATAATGACACTGAGACCACCATTTTCTTCAGAGGAACTGATCTCTGCTACCTAAAGAACAGTTGTAATTTTGAGTGATCTCTAGCCCTCACCTGGAGATTGGCAATGATGCTTCCCCAGAAGGGAATGGTTGGTTTGAAGGGTGGTGTCTGTGGCTTTGTACCTGTCCGAGGTCCCATGCCTCCTGAAACCTCACCCCCTCCAGGCTCCATCCCTCACATCTCCAAGAATTTCCCACCTGGAGTTGGCAACCCTATCTCCTTCCCAGCCAATCATCAGCCTACCTTTATTTTCCCCTCACTCATCAGCTTACCACCCCCCCCACACCTGCCGCCTCTCCCGTGCTCTGAAGCCCTGACTGCTACGTCACATTGGCTGTCATACGGGGACCACCTCAGCAGCATATAAGGATACAGAGCCCACCATTTTCCCCAGGGGAACGGATCTCTGCCATCTGGAAAGCAGTTGTAATTCTGAGTGATCTCCAGCCCTCACCTGGAGATTGGACACATTTTACCTCAGAACAGCAAACTGTTAAGAATATTAGAGGCAAAAGCCAATCAAGTTGCATATGCAAATGACCTCTGTGTTCTGAGGCAAAGGCCAATGAGGCTGCATATGCAAATAACCTCTGTGTTCTGACTGGCTATGTGGGGGGGGGACAGCAAACTGTTTAGAATGTTGGAGGCAAGACTCAAGCAATGTATTCAGTGGATAGGGACAGATTCTGAGTGACACACCAAGGCGCCAACCAATTCCGGAGCGTGTGGAATGTTCTAGAGAAGTGCCACCACCATTCGGCTTTTATATATAAGGGAGATAATCATCCTAATAACTGCAATAGTGGATCATACAAGCACCTGGAACAAGATACTGAGTCCTTCTTTTATAGGATAAAGTAGGTAAAAGGTCATGGCCTAGAATTTTGAAGAGAGTTCATCTATTCTGTTTCCAAACATAATTCTCTCACCACCCCATGTTCAGAATACATTCTACATTCCAAAAAGAGTTTTTTTGTTGTTGTTCAGTCGCACAAACAAACCAAGAAACTCTTCCCTGAGAGAGAGTGTGGCACCAGCCCTTGACTAAGATAATATTGCTAAGGGAACAGAGGTCAAAAGAACAGATTCACAGTGTGTTTGGGGGGACTCAGGCAGGAACACAACATATCTAAAATTTGGCAAACCAATATAGGCTCATAATTATAAGACATATAAAATTCCTTAACAATGAGATACATTGTCTGGCATAGGGTTGCCAAGTCCATCTTCCACCCCCAGCGGGGGACTTTGGGAGCATTCCTGGAGGGGGAGGGGCATCCCTGATGTGATGATGTCACGTTGGGGACATCCGCCGCTCCACCTGCCAGCATGCTCGATCTCCAGAAAGGCCAGTTCCCTGCACTTAAAGGAGCTGGCATTTCCCTTTTAAGTGCATGGAGCCAGCATTTCCCCTTTAAGAGCAAAGAGCCGGCATTTCCCTTTTAAGTGCAAGTCTGATCTCAAGTGGAGATCAGGCTTGGGAGGAAACGTCCATGCACTTAAAGGCAGCCACCCCTCTCTCTCAAGAGAGAAGGGAGAGGGGTGGCTGTGGGTATTGGGGGCGGGTAGAACCCCCCCCCCAAAGGGGCCGGAAAACTGGGGGGTTTGGCAACCCTAGTCTGGCAGGACAGATGTACATTTCCCTCCCTTCTCCTTCCTAGCTCCACCCTGCTGCCTTGCCAGTGCCACTGGATGCAGCTAAAAACTTTGTATCACGATTCTGGCTCAGTGCACCCCCACACCCCTTCCTCCCAGATGAGGAATAATATGGTTCATCAAGATGCCAGGTCCCTTGGTTAATAAGGCCCTAAGATCAACCAAGTGGTATGGCTAGTAGCAAACCCCCCCCCAAAAAAAATCCTGCTGTGCACCTGCAAGCCAATTTGTAAGGCATTTGGGATGTTTGCTGCACCAGCAAACTAATCCTAGGATCAGCTCACCAGAATTACTGCCACTGAAGAATGACTGCAGTAAGTTTGTATGGAAAACTCATCTGCTGTGAAGGTCCCAGCATCCCTTCTTCAGATGATGTCTGACACCAAGACACTTCCTTCATCAGCACTTGGACTAGTTAGCATGCAGTGTCTAGTTTGATCAGCATCCCAGTGTCTAGTTTGACCAGCCCACAGATAACTCAGGATGCTTACTTAGGTTCAAAACATATCATACCTGCACTAAATCTTTCTATACCTTAGCTAGGATCTAGCCTGTATAAACCAGGTCTGAAGCAGGCAGAAAATGGAAACTCTCAAGGCCAATTACAGAAGGACTCAATTCCTGCTTTGCCCTCAGATGACCAGCTAATCCCACTCAGGTTATACTGGAAGGGATGGATGGTAATGGTTTGAGAGTGTGAACAGCTGAGGCTAAGTAAAGTCTTGCAATATTCACTTCCATTAGCTAAGAAACTTTTTACCAATAGCTGGCATCCTCATTTCAAAATGCAGTCCCGGGCAATCATGAATCTCATTTAGTTGGGATCCATCCTTTCTGAAGATCTGCAGAGAGTGCTGGCAAATAACAACTTGAAGAAAGTCTTTTGTAAAGGGGCGAACAGCTCCAAACCAACATGCTCTTGAAATAATCCAGAGTTAATCTTCATACTTGGAATACAAATTTCAAGAGCAGATGGGTATGGAGCTGTTATCCCTAATGAAAGCAAGCCTTTCTTGAAGTTGTTCTTTGTCAAATATGAATACAGATCTGCAGAAATGGAGGATCCCAACTAAATGGGATCCATTATTGCCAGCACTGCATTTTCAAACTATGATTGGCCAGAGTTAATCTTGGAGTACAAAATTAGGCTCAGGATTGTGTCTACATTTAACTCAGAACAATATTTGGGGAGTGGCAGAGGAACTTTAAATCTATTTTGAAGTGGACTTGGAAAAGACCCTTGGCACCTCAAGAGATTTGAGGCACTGGCACACACCAGTGAGTCCATCACTATATGTCAATATTTTAAGATTCTTGAAGAAGCTATGGCCAGAATGAAAGCAAGTCAGTCCTCCCTATATGATTCTGTTAGCCCAGTGAGTGTGACAGGGAGGGTGCAAAAAGTTGTCTGATCTGTTTTAGAATGTTGTTGGGCATGCCTGCATGTCTAGATGTTTGAGGAAATGTAATGACCCTGTCCAAAATCCTCACAGCTTCAGAACAGGTTATAGTTTAGATGTGGGAGGGTCTATGCTTGCTGTTTCTCAAGTGAATTCACTGACCTCACAGTTGATAAGCAGCACATCCAGCCTCTCCTGTTTAGAAAGAAGTGTTGCCACTCTTTGACCTGCTAGCTGTATTAAGTACTCACATGCGAGTACTTTCATGATTCTTTGTGTGGAATCACTGAGTGTAATCCGTTGCGCATACAGGATACTGTGAATAATGCTTCTGTGATGCACAAGAACAATTTCCTTTTGATAAATGAATTATG
Source organism: Gekko japonicus (assembly GCF_001447785.1). Classification (NCBI taxonomy): domain Eukaryota; kingdom Metazoa; phylum Chordata; class Lepidosauria; order Squamata; family Gekkonidae; genus Gekko; species Gekko japonicus. The sequence continues at coordinate 231,098 of NW_015167609.1, forward strand.
AAGGTGCCTGCTAAAAAGAAAGTGGCAAGGTTAGAATTCAATGGCATATTTAGAATTCTAGAAACAAAGAAGCTCACTTTTTTAATGGGAAATTTGGATACTTCACAGGCTAAGCACCTAGTGAAAATTGAGTGTGAAGTTGATTGAAGAAGTTAATCTACTTTCTGAGTGTCTACAAAGAAAAAAAATCAAATGAGAAATTCAGTATCAAAAACATCAAAGACAATGATGCAGTTGCTTTCATCTCCTGCACAGGCTAACACTTCAAAGAAAAGCAAAATGTTTGCCCTTCCTCTGCTACCCCCGAAGGAGGACAAGCTCAGAGCAGAAGATACAAGTCTATCTCTTCTTTGAAAGAACACACAAAATAAATATAAATAAATTCTATACAGGGTGGGGAAGTTGTGTGGTGGTAGATAACATGTCTTTTGGGTGGGTCATATTGAGATCCAAGTTATTATACACTTTGTTAAATTCTCTGCATGTCCAGTAATTGGGTTTTAGCTATTGAGCTAATTATCATGAAATGTTATTTTTAAGTTTAGAGGTATATAAGGATATAACAGCATTTAAATTAAACCCAATGTTTTCTTCTGTTGAACTGCCTTAGTTTTGAAGCTTTAGAAAAGCATTTAAACATAAAAAAGTATTAGCATTTGTCCAACATTACAAAATAATTAATTGTAGAATGAGAACTGGTGCCCTTATTAAGAAACATGTCCAGTATTGTAAGTGATCTATTCTGAATTGTAGGTTTAAAGTCTTGTCTTCTATACAGATACTGGTAGGACAGAGAAAATTCAGTTCTTGCTGACTGTAATCCATAATGTCTCTGCCCCAGGTCTCCCTGCACTCTGAGACCTTTGTTTTAGGGATGAATTTTAATTTTTTATCCCTTCTGTTTTGATGTCAAAAATCCCATTGCAATTTCACTTTTGCCTATTGCAAAGTGAACCTCTAGTTCCTTATTTTGGGGTCTATTTCTGTTTCCACATATCATATTTTCTCATAAAATGTATACAATTTTCAATTAAGTCATAATTAAGCATTTTGATCATAAACACATTACATATTTGAATCCCATACTCCCATACATTATATACATTTTTTTTCATTTTTAGTTTCTCTGAACTGCTTAGTGTTTTTAAGCAGAAAGATAATAAATAAATACATAAATATAAATTGTGTACAAAAACAGTACAAAGTTCATGAACAATATAAGTAAATTCAAAAAAAGTCTGCAAAAAAGCAGAGAACCGAAATCATTTACAAATAGATTCAAAAAGAAACAAATGTGGGGTATTGACCTCAGTCCTATTTAGGTCAGGCCAGGTCTCATGTCTCAGCTGGAGACTTACCATCCCACCCTCCCATAACCTCCGTCTCTCACTGTTCAGCTGGGTAATGGAGAGAATGCTGAGGGAAATGGGGTGCATGTCAGACTCCCGCAGCAATCAGATCCAACAACTCTCTTCTTCAGAAGTATAGTTTATTGGTACAGTATTGGCAGAGCATCTACACTCCAAAATCTCTGTTAAGACTAATGGAAAAGATGCAGGGATGGGAAATATACTGGGTTCAAAGGGGTACCCTGATGGTGCATAGCCAATCAAGGCATTAGGAGGAGCCCACCAGAAGTAACAGGCTGTTCCGTCCCCAGCCGGGATCGCCTGGGAGAACCAGCTAACGGGACTCAGGAAGCCCAAGGAGCAGCCCCGACCACACCCAAACTTACCGCGGTGGCAAAGTGGTGAGAGAGCACTGGGGGACCCGAGTCTTGCGGCAGCACCAACAAAGCCCCCGAAGCCAGTGGCCACAGCCTGTTGCAGTCCCGAGCCTGCAGCGGCACCAACCAAGAGCCTGGGAGATTCAACCAGGCATGCCCGGGTCCAGCGGCGAAAGGGGGCGTGGAGGCCAGGGAGGTGGCTGGCTGGAAGCTTGGGCATGGCAGAATTGGCGGACGCTAGGCAGGGCTGCTGCAGCTCCGTGTCCAGGGCTTTAGAGGGGGTGGAGACTGGATGAAGGGGAGATTGAAGGAACCAGATGGGGTATAAAAGGGGGAAGGAAGGAGGCAGATGAGGAGGAGAAAAACTGGGCTGGTGAACAGACACAGGCAGAGAGAGAGGGTGTGTCTGACTGAGAGGAGGCAAAGCCAGCACCAGGTGGAAGGATAAGGTGAAGTAACCTCTTTCCAAACCCACAGTTTGAGGCCTCCCCTCCTCCTTCTCCCCCCATCCATTCTACTGTGGGTTGTTGGACATTCCCGGGGGGGGGGATCCACCTTCGAAACCTCCAAGCAGAGGAGCATCAACAGGGTGGAAAGCCGACATCTTGCATATCTAGAACGGTGACTGGGAGTCAGTCAGGGTCAGTTAGGGAGGCACCTGACACAGGCCCTAGCAATGGGATAGTTCTCAGGGAATGTGTTACAGCTAGGCACTCAAGGTCAGGCACATAAAATGCATAGATAACAGAGTATTGTCAGGCAGTAAGAAATGAAAGTTAAAATACCAAGCAGTGGTCATTCCCCTCCTCCACCCTATATGTCAGCTCCCTGACATCCTGCCCCCCAAAGATCACCCTCCCCCCATCTTATCAGGATACAGACGATGAAAGACACAAATAAGCTTAGGGGCTTTGACATGACAAGCTTTGACCTGGACCAAAGTCCTTCCATTGAATCAGATAGAACAAGGTCCCTCTCTTCAATTTGGAGTCCAGGATTTGAGCCACTTCCTGATGCAATTCACCATTCACTGTCAGAAGAGGAGGAGGAGGTGGGCGTGGTCTCCATTTGTTTGGGCTGGGGTCCCGCTTCAGCACGCTGAAATGAAAGATGGGATGTATATTTTTTAGTGACTTGGGGAGGTCAAATTCAACAGAATTCATTGATTTTGTGCAGCACTTTGAATGGCCCCACATACTTCCATCCCAATTTCCAGTGAGGTTGGAGGCCTTTGAGGTGTTTGGTGGATAGGTAGACCGTTTCCCCACCTGCACATCCCATACTGGCACCTTCCCCCGGTCAGCATAATTTTCGTAAGCCTGCTTAGCCTTGTCCAAAGTTTTTTGAATGAGGCTCCATTGCTCCATTGCTCCTCCAAGCCTATCCAGCAGGTGTTCACGTCACCCGGAGGGTCATGGGAAGGGGGTTTCCCTTGTACCCATGCAAAGCCTTGAATGGAGACATCCCAGTGGAGCTGTGCACTGCATTATTGTAGCTTTACTCAGCATAAAACTTTTTGTTTTCATCTGGGTGGTGCAGAATGGGCTCGGAGGTGAACACCGACTTATCAAACGCCTCCTGGCATTCATCAGTCCATTCCAGCCTCACCCCGGGTTTGGCCCCTTCCCTTTGGTCTTTAGCAAATCAGGGGCAGGGACACCTGGGCGAAGTTGGGGATGAAGGGTCTATAAAAGTTTGAAAATCCAAGAAATGATTGGAGCTCCCTGCACATCTTGGAGGGCGCCCACCCCAATACATTGGCCACTTTATTGGGGTCCCTTTCTAACCCACAGCCAGATATGCGGTAACCCAGGAAGTCAATCTCATTTTCGTGGAACTCGCATTTGGACAGTTTTGCAAATAGTTGGTGGTCATAGAGGGTTTGCAACACCTCCCTCACTAGGGCCACATGGGATTTGATATCTTGGGAATATAAAAGGATATCATCAAGGTAAACAAGGCCCCGTTAAATAGGTGCTTGTGGGCTTCTGGTCTGGCTCCCACGTATGGCGGACGCTTCCTCGGGTCGCTCCCGAGGGCGCCTCGCCCGCCCGCGGTGGAGGAGGGAATCCGCGCGAGCGGAGACCCGAACAAGCCCCTCAGGAGAGAGGAGCTCGGATCCGGGGCGCTTTAGGGCGCACTAGGGGGGAGTCGCTCTTTCGGCCGAGAGGTCGGAGAACGAGGCTCCTGCCATGCCCTGCCCCAATGGACCTTGCTGCGTGAGCGACCCCGAATGGGGTTTAGCGGAGCCACCAGACGTCACCGAGTGATAAAGCGACCATCCGCAAAAATGGAAAAAGAAAAAGAAAAGATTGGCTTAACTGTGAGTTGTCAAAATGCAAAGAAAAAGAGCTAAAAACGTTTTTCCCCCCCTCCCAGCGAAAAAGGCGAAGAGGTTAACCCTCCATTTGCATAAGCGAAAAAGAAAAGGAGGGGGGGAATGGATCGAGCGGACAGTGATGTTTTCCTTTGATGTATTTGAAACAAAGTGGGAAAAAGTTTTGTCTCTCTGGAGCACATTTTAAGAACTTTCTAAAAGTAAACAAAAAAGAAAAGATGTCGGAGCTGGGCAAAAGCGAGCGGAGAAGAAGGGAGGGACTTCCGTCTGGGCGTTTGCTTGTGTGCGAGAGCCGGCTGTTGAATGTTTGGACTGTTTATGGCTGTGAATCCGACGGGAGTTTTGTAAAACGGAAAAGTTTGAATTGTGACAGCGAGAAGTGCCTGGCAAGCGCTTATATAAGTCAACAATTGCGAGGAGGACCCATAGAGAGTTTGGGAGCGGATATAAAAGCGAAAATGAAATTAATACCATTCTCAAAACTGGGGACCTCCGGTAATGGCATGAAAAGAAGAGGATTTATAGTGCATGAACTGAGAGTATTAACAACAACCCGAAGGAGGATCTAACAAGCCGGAAGGAGAAGACAACAGAGGAAGCTCCTCCACGTCAGCGATAGTAAAAGTACCCAGCACGCAAAGAAGCGGTTCTGAATGTGCACAGAAGAGATTTTTTTTTTATTAACAGAAATTCAAAGGAACATTACTAACATATTAACAGAGAACTACATGTGACAGGACTATGAAAAGAAGTTTGACAACACACAGAAGAAGCCCAAGAAGATTAATTGGACATTACTAACAGTTTAATTTACCAGTTTATATATCACTCAGCTTTCTCTTTCCCCCACTGTCTACCCTTCCCATTTTTTCTTTTAAGCGAAATACCTCCCCTTTTTAGGGGAGCCAATAAAATCTTTATAAAAAAAAAATAGGTGCTTGTGCAACACTTCATTGATCTAGTTCATAAACACCCCAGGTGCTCCCTGCAATCCAAAAGGCATCACCAAATACTTAAACTGGCAGAGTGGGGTATTGAATGCAGTCTTGTGCTCATTACCCTCCCTTAGATGCACCCAGAAATGTGCATCTCACAGGTCAAGTTTAGTACAGATTTTCCCCTTGGCCTCCTCAGCTAACAAGTCTTTGATCAAAGGCAGGGGGTTGGTATTGGAAGCAGAGACCCCGATAATCCATGCACAGCCGTAATCCCCTGTCTTTCTTCTTCTGGAAGAGGGCAGGTGTGGCGAAGGGGGAGGAGGCGGGTCTGATGAAGCCTCTAGATAGGTTTTTGTCAATGAACTTGCATAACTCCTCCTTCTCCACTACACTTTGGGCATCTTTGGGCATCTTGTGCCCCGGCAGTATCTCAATGGCACAGTCAGTATTACGGTGTGTGGGGGAGTTTATCTGCCTCCTCCTCCTTGAACACTCTAGACAGGTCCCAGTATTCCTTGGGGATGGCTCGTATTTCCTCCTGCACTAAGCAGACACGGGCAGGAGGAGGTGTAGGTTCCTCCCCCCATCCCTTATCCCAGATGTGGATGGTGCACCTCTGGGCTGTAAACAGTGTTGTCCCTTTGCTCCATTTAACGTGTGGGTCATGGTCCCAGAGCCAAAGGTTTCCCAACACCAGTGAGAATTGGGCTAGGGGACTGATGACAAAAGTTCTTTGCTCCCAATGAGATCCCACCCCCATGATTACGGGAACTGTTTGGTACTTGCAAGCCTCCTTCATGGAGGAACCATCCATTTGCGTAAATACAAGTGGCTCCAGGAGCTTTTGGATGGCTATCCCCAACCCTGTGACAATTGATGGACTGATTATATCTTGGGCACAGCCAGAGTCTATCAGTGCTTGCACCCGGACTTGGTTTCCCATCTCAGGGTTTCCTAGGGTTACAGTCACAAAAAAGAGGGGGGTAGTTGCTCAATGCTTTTGGTGCTACTGGTGCTCGGACCTGCTTGTTTGCACCTGAAACAGCAGGTCCTGGCCTTTTCCTGCTGGCTGGGGCATCTCCTTCTCGCTGGATGAAGTCTCGGCAGCCAGGGTCCCCACCTGGAGGGCCTTGGGTTGCTTTGGTTGCACAGCCCCTCCTTCCATTGGGGTGTCTCTAGTGCCTTTCTTCTCCCCCCCCCCCGTGGTCCCACCAGGGGGAGGGTGCCTGGACAGGAGGTGGCGTAATGGCCAGGTGCGCTGTATTGGAGGCACAATCCAGGTGCATCCGTTTCTTCTGGGCTTCGGTCAGGGGCTTTTCACGCCCCCCCCCCGGGTCTTGGGATCATCTGGAAATGGCTTTCAGCTTCATCGGCTTCATGGATCCAGGCGATCAGGGACTGCGGGTTCTTGTTGTGTAACACCCCTTCCAAGATTTGGTGGTTGAGCCCCAGGCAGTACTGCTCCACCAGGACAGTCTCGGGCTACCCTTGGATCTTGGAGGCATAAATTTTGAATTTATCTGAGTACTCCCTCACCATATGGTTGCCTTGCTTCAGGGCATGGATGCGGTTGCAGGCTTTCTCGATTTCCATGAGAGCCTCGCATTGCCTCCTAAAGGCCCAGAGTATTGTCAGGCAGTAAGAAATGAAAGTTAAAATACCAGACAGTGGTCACTCCCCTCCTCCACCCTATATGTCAGCTCCCTGACAGTACAATCAGTTCACCCCATTGGTTAAACTGTAGAGTTCTGGGTGAATTCTAGAGCATTATCATTACACAATGACATCACTTCTAGGTTGTGCTAGCAATGGTAAGTCTCCTGCTGGTTGCCAGCCTTATGTTTCTACAGGTTGTCCCAGTCTGGCAACCCTAATCCTACTTGGAATGATTTTCAGAGCTTTGGAAGAAATGCTGAAGCATTAATGGTACTACTTGAGGGACATGAGTGAAAGTTCCTAGAGAACTTCACTTTAGTGAACACCTCAGTGCGTAGTTTTTAAAAATGAATAGCTGCTTTTGAATTTAATTTGTTTCCCAACTATTTTTATTTAGTTATTATAGTATTGAAACATCTTTGTGTGAGTGTGTGTCTGTCTCTGAACACTGTTAAATTGCTTGAGTGATTTAGTAATGCAAAATAGATGAAACCCTTTTAGGATTTGCTTGCTAGCATAAAGGCTCTTATTGTAAAAAGCTAATCTCTTGAAAATGTTATACTATTGACAATGTTGCTCACAATAATTAAGACATTTAAATGAGACACTCATCAAACTGCAACAATTGTGTATAATGGTTTCAGAAGAAATATTTTCAAATATTAAATGTTCATATTGGAGGATGAAAAAGTACTTTGTGTCTTAAGGAAGGCTTATCTTCTAGTGGTATTAGCTGAAAACAATATGCAGTAAAGCTGATGTCTGACTTTTCATTATTGACTGTAATAACAAACAGGGTTTTCATTTCCTCATGTAAGAGCCCACAGCACAATATAAGCTTTAGCAGTATTTCCAAAGCCATAGTGCATGAGCTGGACATTCAGTCTCAAACTCTCTAGCAAAAGTGGAGTTCACTGCAGTAGCAATTCATGGTTAATTTAATGGTTACTTAGTGCTGAAATCTCTGGTAAACCCTGGTGGTTCCATTGTCTTGAGTGTTATAATAACTTGTAACTTAGCAGACGACTCCTACCCCAAGAGCAGCTTTTACACGAATCCTGAGTACGGAGATGGAGTCATATTAGATTAAAGGGTTTTTTTTATAATAAATCACTCAGGGGAGGACAGTGAAAAGAAGAAGATTTGTTATCTGGACATTGTTAAATGACTGTGCCATGGTTGAATATTGCCCTGGATTTATTTTACTGGGAATAAGCACTTACTGGGAATAAATACTTTTTTTTTTTTGGCTCTGAAGATGTTTTATATTATTCAAGGCATTTGGATTATAAATTACAAACTAATTCTGCCAAAGGTCCAACATATAACAGAATCTTAACAGACTTTAAATGGAAACATTTGAGATTGGATTACAAATACAGTCTTTAAAAAAAGCTATTTCTGGGGCTCGGTTCCTGTAAGGTTTGTACTCTCAACCTATCATTTGACTATGTTTAGACAAAGACAAGAAGCCAGAGGGATTTGTTGTTGAAGATAATAAGCACTACTGATTAACTTTGAAATTTTCCTGCTTGGATGAAGAACTTGAACTTGAATCAGCAGAGAAACTGAATCTGGAATCAAAATCTCAAAAGAAGACAAGAAGAAATAAGGAAGGTAGTAATAAAGGACGCATATAATGGATGGAGCAACAATAAAAGTATTTTCAACTAATATCAATGACCTAAATACATCAGAGAAGAGAAGGAAAATCTTTAAGCAACTGAAGAAACTAAATACAGATGTTACCTGTCTACAAGAAGCACATTTAAGATGGAAAGATCAACACGATCTGTCATGTAAGAAGCATGGACTTACTTTTGTATCATCAGATGAAGTTAAAAAGAGAGGCATTGTAGCATTTATAAAGGAAGAACTGAAACCTATCTTGATTTTTTTTGGAATGGATGGGAGATTGTTGCTGTTCAAAATTATGATTGGGGACATAATGATTTTATTAGTAATAATATATTCCCCAAACGACCACCAAGGAATTTTTTTTTTTACCTTTTAAAATATGTTTTAGCAAGATTTGACTGTATTGACATATGTCTACTTGAAGATTTCAACACAGTCTTTGATTACAACCTGGATGGGAAGACTAATAAGAAGGTTAAAGCCTCCAAAGGACTTCTTCCAAGATCCTTTTTAGAACTTGTCAAGGAATATAAACTAGTTGATGCTTGGAAAGTAAGAAATCTCACAGGAAGAGACTATACCTTTTGCCCCCCCATCCGGAATAACGAGACAGACAACAATATGGGGTACTAACGGGCCACTTTTATTAACAACTATAAAGCATAACGGCAACAAACCTACAGGATAACAGAATTGCGGCATGGCAAGGCTACGGGTCAGCCGACCCTTCCCTCACCATAATGGTCTAGGGCGAGCACCCAGCTCCGAAGGAAAGGCGATTAAATCACCTTTTCTCCAGCCAGCACGGCTAGGGTGATTGCCAGGGAGAACCACTTCCGAGCCGCGAGGCTCAAAGGGGGCACCTCCCAGACAAACCCTCAGGCGGTCTGCTTTCCCCACCCCGGGCCGCAAGGCCCAAAGACTGTACCGACAAGACCCCTATTCCCAAACGGGTTATATGCCGGTGCTCACCGTACCGCAATCTGCAGCTAACAACCTGCCACCGCAGAGGTCAAGCCTCAGCTTAGGCCCTTGCGCCCACTACAGGCCCAAGGCTGCACCAATCCCAAGCTGCAGGTCTTCTAGAAAAAGATCCATCCCCTCGTCAGACAGGTGAACCCCGTCTTCACGAAAGAGATGCACCTCATGGGCTGTTATGCCAGGATGCGGCAAATACCTACCTAGGCCCCCTTCAAGCGCCCTACGTATTTCACTGTTAGCCTTTCGGCGGGCCCTGTCGATGGCCAAAGGATTACTGGCACCGCGCCACACCAGGCGTGGAACAATTGCCGACCATATAATAATCGTCTCAGGCCACCTCTGCTTAATCAGCTGCAAATCGAACTGAGCCTGTAATATAAGGGCTTTACCTTTTATCAAACCAAGGTCATTGCCCCCTAAATGAATAACTAAAACATGCGGGCAGGGTCGCACCCCCCCTTCGAATAACAAATACAGCAAGCCGGGCCATTGCAAGCCTCTGCGGCCACACCATTCAATCAAGGCCCACCGGCCCAAGCCCAACTGTGAACCAATAGGTGTTCTCCGGGCTCGATGCGCCGCCCAAAAGACGTAACTATGGCCGCAAATGAGGACTCGCTTCCTCGCCACTTGGCCAGCGTAACCTGAAATGAGAAACAACAGTAACAAAGGAACAACATATTCAACTTAGAGACCAGCCATCGGGCGCAAATAGGATTTATAGGCCGCTGACCGCCAGCGACCCAAGCGTTGGATGACCCGCGCCGGGTATCCCATTGCAGCGGCTGTAGAGGCAGCCCCAATCCTGAATGAATGGGAACAAAAACGCACCCCTGCGAGCCCCAACCTCCTTAAAGCCTGCGAAGTCACCGCCCAGAATTGATGCTTCGTTAACGGGGAACCATCTTGGTGCTGAAACAGAACACCCTCCGCAAACCCCCGCAACGCAATGAACGCCGCCAGGGCGGCCACCGGGCATAGCTCCTTCTCCGCACAGGCCCCCAATGCAATAACCGTGCCCCGCCGGTGCTGGTCAGTCTTAGAGCACCTCAGAGTAAGGAGAACCCGATTCCCTTCGAACCGAACATCACTTGCCTTAAGGGCACGACCCGACTTGTCTCCCTTGGATTGGGACACCAGTTCCCCAATGCGGAAAGCCCCAAAAAATGCTACCAGGGCCGCCGCGTGAAAAAGACATGCCTCGAAATTAGAGGAACATATCGTTCCCCAGCTAGCCTGCAGACCTCTAAGGACCCCTGGGGAAATTGGCTGCCTAGTATCCGGTCGGGCTCCCGTCTCCCTAGACCAGCCTTCCAAAGTCTTGCGAATTAGAAAATCGCCCGTACTGTCAGCCACCCCGCGGGCCTTACTGGCGTGTGACAGTGCCGAAAGCATTCCCTTAATGGAACCTACCGCTAGCCCCTTTTCACGCATGGCCACACAGAAATGCAAAAGGTGGTCCAACGGTACTGGCCAGAGCTCTACATACCCTACCTCGCTCCTGAATTGTGAAAACAGGCGGACCGCACGGTCATATGCCCTTTTAGTGCTTGGAGCTATGGACAAGCCAATCGCCCGGCGGACTTCTGCCCTCCAAGCGACCAGAGCTCCCGCGGCATCCTTACCGGCTGCGGGTCGGCTTCTGGAGCCAGCCGACGGAATCTCTCCATCTGTTTGCGAGAGAGAGCGTCAGCAACCCCATTGTCGACCCCCGGTACATGCTTGGCTAAAAATAAGACATTATGCCGAAGGCAACACAGCGTAAATGACCGAACCAAAGCCATGACTCGAGGCGATCGAGAAGTGAGAGAATTGATGATATGTACCACCGCCAAATTATCGCACCAAAAATGCACGGTGTGATTTGCCATCAAGTCCCCCCACAACCGGACAGCCACCAGTATGGGAAAAAATTCAAGAAAGGTAAGATCACGCAAAAGATCTCCCGCTTTCCATTCATCTGGCCAATCCTCCGCGCACCAGTGCTTCTGAAAGTAAACCCCAAATCCAAGCGACCCAGCAGCGTCTGAATGAATCTGCAATCCCGCTTGTAACTGTAGATCAGACCTCCAAAATGAAATCCCGTTAAAAGACTCAAGAAATTCCAGCCAAACCGCTAGGTCGGCTCGAATCCCAGCTGTAACCCTAGCCCTATGGTAAGGAAGACGCAGACCCTTCAGTGAGTCGCACAACCTACGCAAAAAAGCGCGCCCAGGGGCCACCACCTTACAGGCAAAATTCAGGTGCCCCAGCAGTTGTTGAAACTCCCGAAGGGATGCCTTCTTTTTCTTTAGGAATTCCACTATTCGCCGTCGAAGATCCACCAATTTATCAAACGGCAATCTAGAAGCCTGAGCCATAGTGTCCAGCTCCACCCCAAGAAACACCAGGCGAGTTGAAGGGCCTTCGGTCTTTTCATGCACCAGGGGCACACCTAACTCCGTGGCCATCGCCAAAAAGCTGCGGAGCAGGAAATCACACTGCCCCGAACCCCCAGGGGCCGCAAATAGAAAGTCGTCAAGGTAATGCGCTACTGTGGAAATCCCAGTGCGCCCCCGAAGAACCCACTCAAGGAAGGAGCTAAAACGCTCAAAGGCTGCACAAGAGACCGAACAACCCATTGGCAACGCCCGATCCATATAATACTGGCCTTCAAAGGAAAACCCCAGTAGCTCAAAATCACTTGGGTGGACCGGTAGCAACCTAAATGCCGACTTAATGTCGCATTTAGCCAGCTCTGCGCCCACCCCACATCTGCGTACCACCCTGACCGCCTGGTCAAAAGACGTATACTTTACAGAACAAAGGAACTGTGGGATGGCATCGTTAACGGACTCCCCCCGCGGGTAAGACAGATGATGTATCAATCTGTACTCTCCACAGGCCTTCTTAGGAACAATGCCCAGAGGAGAGACCCGCAGGTTGGGAACTGGAGGGGCATGGAACGGACCCAAGATCCTACCCTCTGCTTTTTCCTTAGCAATTTTTGAACGCACCACGTGTTCCATGCCCCTCACAGATGCCAAATTAGGCGCCATGAAGGCTGCCCTTGGAGCCAAACAGGGAATACGAAAACCAAACTGAAAACCTTGCAATAAATAGAAACTATCGTGCCTGTTAGGATACTCCCGTAACCACCGTTCAAGCACTTTCACCCTTATGGGACTGGGCCCCTTTCCCAGCACCAGTTCCTTGGCCACCGGCTTCAAAGCGTTTGCGACCTTTCCGGGGCTTGCCCCGGAAATAGGCTGAGAAGGGGTGAGGCCCGCCACACAGGGGGCATTCGTGCCTGAACTGGCAGACTTTCCTGCTACATGCACCCTGCGCCCCAAATTCCCAACAGATCTGGCGGGGTTGAACCGCCTGCCCCGCCGAAAAGCGGGGCGTGGAGGAAACTGCCAAACGGTGCACAAGATGTCCGCTGTGTGAGCGGTCCCCTGCATTAGGTCTAGCCGGTGACATAACCTGCAACCACAGATTAGGGTGGACTTGGTCCCATCGCATCGCGGGGTTCATTGCAGCCCGCATTCTAAACTCCTCATCATACTGGAGCCATGCTGGTCCAGTAAAACCTGTATAAGCCTTATATATAATGTCAAAATACTGAAATAAGGCTGCTCCCCTCCAAGGCTGGGACCGGGCTAAAACCCCAGCATAGACCACAAAACCGGCCACCCAATTTGCCCATGTGCGGTCCACCCGCATCTTCTTCAATTTTTCCTTATCCTTATCCTCCAAATCGTCCCTGTCTTTCTTTTCCAACTCCCGGAAAAGGAGGGAAAACACATCGACGTACTCGCCTTTGCAGATTTTCTCCTTTGTGGCCGGCAACAAATGGTCACCCAATGGCAAGGCCACGTCTCCGTAAGGTAAGGCCGATGGAGAAATGCCAGAATAGGATGCCCCACTCAAACCCATGAAACCATGGCACTGTCCTGCATTCCCTAACGCATGCCCACAGCACCCTGATGGCTGCCAAGTTCCCTGCCGTTGCACTGATGACCCAGAAACTGACTGACAGCTGTGAACACATTGCCCTGTATGTGGGTCTAAGCTGGGCGAAACGGGAGACCCGCAGGGCCCCCAAGGCCATGCGGATCCAGCCATATCACTACCCGCAGACTTACCCGCAGACTCACCAGATGTTATGGGGGCAGATCGCACTTCCATACCTCTCGAAGGCCCCGGCTGAGAGGGTCCTGGCAGCTCATCATCCTGCCGCACCGGTCCACCGCCTTCAGCTCCACCACTTGCAGACACCTTGCCCTCAACCAAAGACAAGCGGGTTAAAATTTCTGCCTGAAAACGTTTGTTCTGCAAAGAACGAGTTTCCCTCTTGCCCTTTTGGCCTAAAGCCGGCTGCGGAAGAGAAACACCCGAGGCTTTTTCCACGGCCAACAATCGCTCCATAATGGCTCTCTGGACTTCATCTCCGCCCTCCTCGTCCGAGGAGGAAAGAGCAGGCGCAGGCCTCTTTGGAGGAGCCTTAGGGGCCGGCTGCTTGCCCTTACTTTTTCCTTTGCCCTTGCCAGAACTTTTCTTAGGCCCCATGTTGCTATACAAATGTGAAAGCAATAGCCAAGAGTCCACAACTCAAAACAAGCCCAGCACAATAAGGCAAGTAGGGTGGCAAATGAAAATGTACAGCCAAACCGTCCCAGTAATCACCCTTAAAATGGCTGCCCCACTACAAAATGGCCACCCGTGAAAGTGAAAGGCAGCCCAGAGCCCACAACAAAATGGCCGCCCCCAATATGAAAGGGAACCTTGTGCAGCTACGAAATGGCCGCCCTCAAAATTGAAAGGGGAGCCGTGAGCCACTACAAGATGGCCACTCCCCAAAATGCCTGGCAGCGGGGTGCCCAAAGCGGCTCCGCACGTGCAGAACCAACTGCCCCACCACAAGGTGAACACCGGCCCCACTGAGGACTAGGGCGCCTTAAC